>NC_139954.1:36709693-36829693 GCF_963454915.1 Gymnoscopelus microlampas | reverse complement strand
CGAGGCGCTTGCTCTACCAGGCACTCTGAGTGCCAGCTTGAATGACCCGATCGATCGTTTGACATTTGAATCTGCACATGGTTTTCCATCACGCTGCGTTACCTGAATGATAAACTAAATGAGTGACAGCAGCATTCCAGAGATGACACCAGAAATGCCCTCGACTGTCAAGGAGAAAGAGGCGCCGAATCCACAACAGAATATTTAACCCATTAAGACCTGGAACGCATCTGTGTCTCTTTTTGATTTTGAGCTAAAAAGCATAATTTTACACTTTGGCTATTCAAAAATAGCAGATCTACAAGCTCGTAGCACGGCACAGAGTGCCGCGCTACGAGCTTGTGGATCTGCTATTTTCGAGAAATCGAGAAAATGTGTGCAAATCTTTGAATATGTATATTTTTAAAGCGAACATTTGTAACTCAAATCTTTGCTTCTGGGGGTCCCTGGAACAAAATATTTTGAGATGGGGGTTCACGGCCAAATACATATACATTTTGGGTCCTTGATATGAAAAAGTTTGAAAACCACTGACAAAAAAAAACTGTCAGGATTTAGAAGGCATTTTGTAGAATCTTAACCTCAGGCCTTAATGGTTTAATTCGCAGACATGGCTCAACTTCGCTTGCCTGGTGGTGGTTTAGATTATAAAAGATTGATCTTTAACAAGAAATAGTGATTTGTAAACTGTGTCGAAAAGCCAGTTGCAGTTAAAGATAGTTGGACGATCAGTATGCAGAATATGGAGTATGCAGCTGCCCCTGCCAAAAAACAGCCAGCTGAAAAGTCGTTAAGCAGAAAAGAGCCATATGAGAAGAACAGTAACAGTGTTTGCATAGTCTAGCCACGTTGCTAATTTTCTTGAGGTCATATTACTATGCATTAATATTCTTGCTATTAACACATTACCTGCCAAGATATTGAACATCGTTTTTTTTATCTCCATGCCAGCGTAATTACCTTAAATCGACGATCTTTGAAACGCAGTGGAAGCCACGTTGTGTACGGGAAAAAAAAGAAAAGGCTTCTGCTTCTCTGAGTGACGAGGGATCATTCCAAAGCTGTGTTAGGCCTTGTGGAATTTTCACAAAAAAAAACGTTTTTGGAAAGAACGCATATATGCGATCTTGGCAGTTGTTGTTACTTTTGGCTAGTCAAAGTTTGAAGTTTGTTCTTGTTCATATGACGATAACCTTCGTTAACTTTAGTTTGTGAGCCTAAGATGTGTCTGTTTTTTCTTTTAACAAATCTATAGGCCTATGTTTTCTTTAGATTAGCTGATGTAAGTTACTTTCTATGCCAGGAGAAAAATATTAATATTACAGCTTTATGAAAGCTGAGAAATATTGTCAAATATTGCCATAAGACAAAATACCACAAAACGTTGGGATATAGTTTTCATTTAGTTAATATCGATCACCTGCAAAAGTGAGTTATCACACTACGTCACCACCATCTCTCCCTCTCCCTAAGACGAGTGCGGCAGCATGCCATGGAGCATGGCTTGCCACAGGCTGCAGAAAAACGGTCTCCATTAAAAGCTCTTAACCCATTCAGACCGGGAACGTGTCTGTGTCATTTTAGATTTCTTTGGCTATTCAAAAATAGCAGATATACAAGCTCGTAGCGAGCTGCGAGCTTGTAGATCTGCAAAAAAAATAAAAATCATGGAAAATATGTGCAAATGTTTGAATATATTTTTTTTAAAGCGAACATTTTTAACTCAAATCTTTGGTTCTGGGGGGGTCCCTGGAACAACAGAGTAGAATCCCCTGAAGCAAAGATTTTAGTTAAAAATGTTTGTTTTAAAAATATATGTATATTCAAAGATTTGACACGATTTTACAAAAATAGCCAAAGAAATAAAAAAAAATTACACACAGATGCGTTACCGGTCTTAAAGGGTTAATGCCGCAGGTGTTGCGGTGGCACATTTTAAGTGGGTTGAACCCCTACGAGCCACCGTTTTGCTGCCGTTGCTCTTGGCCAGAAAACAGCACTTACTGCACGCTAATATTTTGTTGCTGGCATGGCACAGATGGATGGATGGCGGACGACGTGGTGGGTTCAATTAGTGGCGGGCGCTCCGAGGTGTGGCACGCGCCGCGGAAGCGTTTGACAAACGATCCAGCGGCTGTTTAATTGCATGGCCCAGGCACAGAGACTGACTGTGGCACCACAGTTGCTGTGTTTTTGGGGCCGGAAGTGAAGTGCGGTACGAATAACAAATATGCATCGCTGTTTATCTGTCATTTACTAGCTTCGGGACGTGGGTAGACTGGGAAGGAGGCAGGTGGGGGGGATGGGAGAGAAAAGAACTCACGGGTTATGAGAGAGACACTTGATCCAAACACTTGATTTTGAGTTAATGAGAGATTTGATCGCGCAAATAGAAACGGATTCCAATCACAGCCTAATGTGTTTTGGCCAATAAGCATGGCCCTCTCCATCATGTCACTGCAGCAATCAACTCAAGACCATCTACATCTGCGTGTTAATTCTGTAAATGTTTCACACTAGATGTCTAATGTTGCACAGTAAAATCAGAGACGTGGGCCACATGATAACATCAGACTTGACTGATTGTTGAATCATTCCCTGCAGGCATGCAAGGGAAGTGCAGAAAATGGAATCTGATGTGACATGATTTAAGTGACGCTATCTTGACGCCCAATAAAACCCAGTTAAGGGGAGCATAAATGATAGGCTTTTAATTCACACATCTCCTCATGACAACTTAAGACAAGGCCCATCTTTCAGTTGGCATTGTTGGTTATAACAAATCCTTGAATTACATCTCTGGAGACATGCAGTATTCATGACGCACAGGCTTTGCTATTCAGATATGATGATGGGTAAAAAACAGAGATAATTATGATGATCCCCTCTGCCCCGATTTCAGTGGAGCTGATCAGATACCACCCATGGTGTCTACATTCTGAAAGGTCCCAGTGGGATGATCTACACACAGTCAAATCTTGAGTGTTCATTTAACTCTGAGAGTGTACACTCTCAGAGTTAAAATAAAACTCAGGATCTTACAACGTATGTGGGTCAAACGTCCGCGCAAAATACAGACTTCTGAACACAAGGTTGCTATTTGCAATCAAAACATGGGTTATGCAATAGTGAGAAACTAGGCTCAATCAAATCACGGCTCCCTTGGTTTTGGGGAATTGGCTCCCTCCCAGAGAGAGGAGATATTGTACATAAATTGAGAAGAGAGGCTTTTTTACATATGCTTTTTTAATCATACAACTGTATTTAGTGCCTATGTAAAAAAAAAGTCCACATGGACTCAATGAACTAGACCTAAAGGCCTGATTATACAGTGGACTTGACGTGGCTATAATTTTCTGTCTGCAGACTTGCACGTGTTGAAGAGCGTGAGCAACACAGGCTGCACTCAATACAGGACACAAACTAATGACTTTCTTCCAGATAACTGAAGGACAGAAAGTACCATGGCAAGAGGCCATTGTGAGAAGAGTGTACTGTCCCCGTTAACTCTAACTTGCGTCAGTTATTTCTGTACATTCCTGTTATACACAGTAGTCCTCGTTATGCTAATTACATTCCTTCAGCAAAGCATCTAGAAGTCTTTTTTCATTCATTATTGTTTATTCGGTTCCGTTTGTATTCCATTTAACAAACATGTCAATGAACATCACTTCAACTACCAAGTCTTTTTTTGTCTAATACAGCGGGTAGTGATTGATCTCCTCACTCAAACTCTCCTCAAACAGCATCTATTTCTCATTTGTGCCACATGTGCAGTCAGTGTACTCATCTGTGCATGAAGTACGCGCGGTCACAAAATCTGTGACGCATGTGGATGTCCCCGCGAGCCAATGACAAAATGATGTCATAGGACGCGGCTACAGAGACACGAGAAGTATAATTTGGCCTTTAGACTCTTCTGTTATCTCTAAACTATGTACGTATGTACATAGTTTAGAGTGCGTATGTGATGCAGTTTAATATATTGATTTATTTGTCCCTGGCCCTCCCAGTAAAACCCTCAGTGTCAATTTAACTCTTGAGAGTGTACAAATGGAACCAAATGTACCCATAATTACAGTGTATCAATCAGGGAGAGACTGCCCTTTAACAGTCTGTGCCTTTATGGTTCGACTCTGAAGAATATGCAGTGTGTGTCTGTCAACACGTACATCGTTTATAGCCTGGAAACCAGACGAATCCAGACGAGTCCTCCGCAGTAACCGCCCTCCGCTCACCTCCTTCAACACTGCAACAGTTTGCAGACAGTGCTGGCCTCAGGCAACAGAGTTAGCCTAAATGCTAGCGTGCTTCATTAGACCTAGTTTGGCTTATTATTTGGCCATGTTCACCCTGACTTTAATCTTCGCTATTGTTGGGAAGACCCGTGTGGTGTCTAAAAATGTTGCCACCACTTATATAAAAAACATTATTAGCGTTTACCGTCACATATTCATTGTGTGGTGCCAGGTTTGGCGATAAAAACAAGCAATTCGAAAAACAAGCAATCAGGTCTATGAAAACAATCTCTCACACACACACACACACACACACACACACACACACACACACACACACACACACAGCACCTGGTAGAATATGACTTGTCATTTCGTTCTTTTTCGTTTTAATCCGCCCCTTGGAAATGCAGGTTCCACACATAGATTCCAGACTAATATCTACGCAGTGGTTCACAGCTCCTGGAGCTGTGAACCACTGGTTTTCCCAACTCTAAACAAACCACTGAACTGCAGAGTTTGATTCAAGCTCTGCTTGACCGCATTTCACCCTGCCAGTCAACTGTCAGACATCAGTCGATTCTCGTAGCTCGTTGAGGAAACAAGCTACTTACAGTATGGCTTTTTTGGCTCGAGGTTTAGATTGAGAGCGATATGAGAGAGAGAGCGCTGATCCTCAGTCCAGAGAGATAGGGGGCTTGGCTCGTTGCGGACCCAGGATTTAGTCCTCTCTTGGCACTGTTGGTGCCCGGTGGGTGGAAGGCATGTAGATGTATGCCAGCCAGTGGCAGATGGGAGTCGGGGATCTTAGTGGTGTAGCTTTGGGGAGAAAAAGAGAGAGAGAGAAACAGAAACAGAAACCATACTAGTCTGGGTAAATGATCATTTGGTCTTCAAAACGAACTCCCTCCTGCTGTCCAGCCCAGAGCCTTCCTTGAAAACACTTTTGCTACGGTTTTTATCTCGACAGATCCCTTTACCAGCGATGGAGGAAATCCAGCTTAAGCCATACATTATTCTTAATAGGAGCGAGATACAAAAGCTAAGCCATGCAAAATTCTGTTGCGGTTTGGCCCCTTGGGCTACAACAGTTTCTCACACAGTCGCAGTATGTGGAATCCTGATGCTTAAATGAAGCTGAGATTAGATGTATTCCTATACATGGAGATAGTTATGTGTGTTGTGTCATTGAGTCAAATATTCACTGACAGTCCTTGTAAGTACAGATTACAATAATGTCATCTAACAAGGCTAGCTGAAACCTAGGCAATTTGTGGGCAATTTGTTAGAGGGATAGTGGTAGTGTCTATAATGTGAATTCCTGGATATGAAATGTTCATCTATAATCTTTTGTAGTGGTCCTAGTAATATATGTTAGTGCAGAGGTCTTCAACAGGGGGTCCGGGACCCCTAGGGGGTCCTCAGAGTTACTACAGGGGGTCCCCCAAATCTTTGTGTGATGGGATTTCGTTTTTTTACATTAACCACTTGAACCCTAGAATTCGTTTTCTGAGGGGAACATTAGCCGAAAACAGCAGCGTTGAGAGCTTGTAGATCGGCTATTTTTGGCAAAGAGGCTATAGGTGTAGAGGGAAAAAATAGCAGACTAAGTAAAAAAAAAACTTTAATCTGAAACACAATTTTATACAATATAGAGTAGGGGGTCCCTGCTTCATCTCTCTCTCAGCTAGGGGGTCCTTGGCCTGAAAAAGTTGAAGACCCCTGTGTGTACTGAAGTAACATACAGTATCACAAGTGTGTTTGGAAGAAAATACAAAATGGCCGAAAGTCTAGTTAGGTGTAAATGGGCATGGCCTATATGGGGAGTTGCGTCATAATCCAAGGAATCCAGGGAATTCTTTTGATTATACGACCTATGATTTAAATAGTTAAAGGCCCCGACGTAAAGCGGACTGGTGCCAGGGGGGCCAATTTGGGGCCGGTGAGCACTAAAAGTATGACGCCCATCGGCCCAGCAGTTTGTAAGATTAGCTCTCGACTAACACACACACACACACAAACAGGCGAAAACATAATCTCTGTTTTCCGGCACCGAGGGAGACAATAGTGTAATGATTTCTTCACCACAGGCTTGTATATGACCGGTATACATAGCCAGAGAACAGAGGACGGAGGCAGAGGTAACGATCGGTGTGGGCACAGCAGAGGGCCACAAATCAACACGCAGTACAAGAACCAGAGTGTCTTATGAGAGCGAGAACCAATTAAATCAACTCTCGGAGTGGTGTGTATGCACGCACATAATGACAAAGCGCTCTCTCTCAACTCGGGCACTCTGACAACAAGTGGCGGGCGGAAACCATCTCTCTCGCCGGCTGAAATGGTACGCGTCTCCGCTAATAGATTATGACACAGAGTCAGACGCGAGGCAGATGCTAGGTCGCTCTCCGTGAAGGATGCCTCTCACCTTTCCAGGTCTGCTATCTTTGCTCGGCGTACCGTCTCTCTCGTTCGGCGTCTGCCTCCATTCCCTGAGGTGTTATGGTGTGTGTGTGGGTATGTTGGGGGTGTTGCTTATGGAGTAGTTTGTATATATGTTACAGGGAAATTGGCATTCCAAGGAAATTGAAAAAGGAGCGCTTGTTTTTACCACCCACCCAGGCAATTCTGTATAACTAACACTAGAGGGCAATGAATGCAAGCCACACGCACACACATGCATGCGCACACATGCACACGCACACACGCACACATGTGTGTTGTCGTGGACACTGGATAGTAACCATAGACTGTAACTCATGAAAAGATCTATTCTCCCCCTATCGGTTCACAACTCGGACGGCGCTGATTCGACTAGCAGACCTTCTAGTCGAGGCTGGTCGGCGCGCCTCCTCGGCCTCAAGCTCTGCTGAGTCGGCGCGCCTCCGTCATGGACAATAACTATTATCACGTGTGCATGTGAACGCGTGTTCAGCGTTCCCCTAGCGTAGCTTCCTGGTTGCTATGTGGGGGGGGGGGGGGGGGGGGCATCAAAAGCCAGGTCGGCCTCGCATCAAAGCCCCGCCTCGCGGCGCCACGTCCTCCTTCTCCTCCTCCTCCTCGCGAAATAAACCCTGTCTCGAAAAGCCCCGCCTCGCGTCGAAGCCCCGCGCCGAAAAGCGAGCGCTCCTCTTTCAATTTCCCCGGGAATGCCAATTTCCCTGTGACATATATATCTCTCCTTTGCTACGGTGCTTTTTAAACTTAGTCCCTTCCTCTTCCTTCCTCTCTCCCTGTGTCCCACAGGTTTGCGGACTCCATCCGGGGCATGTTGAAGCTGATCCTGGTGTTGATGCTGGCCGGTGCCTCGCTCTCCTCCACCTGGTTCACCCTCACCTGCCTCACCAGGTTCACCCACCTACCCTCCACCACAGGTGGGTCGTTGGTCTCCACACACCCGCCGCACAGGCTGCCGAGAAAAACGTACTGTATTTAAAGGCAATGTCGTACGCACACGGAATTAATTTAGTCCGCCTTGACATCAGATGAATTGCGACGTCTGGCTTGGCCCCCCTGTTGAATAATTTAAGGTATTCATTAAGCGTATATAGACACGGAGGTACTAGCTCCCGTGTTTGTATTCCAGGCTTGCGGTTTAGGTTCAATACATATTCAGCAGTGTGCCAGTCCATTAGCGAGAGAGACGTCAGCGACATATACCTATTAGGGACTCGGGGGCCTAGTGGAGACGAGTCTCCTTCCTCTCCTCGCCGTTCTCCCGAGTCCAAAAAAACAGCGTATATACTGTTCAAACCTGCTGATTCTCACCATGATCATCCATCACCATTCTCCCAGCCTTGGCACCGCTGTCAGTCTATTAACCCATTAAGAGCGGGAAACGCATCTGTGGGATTTTTAGATTTCTTTGGCTATTCAATAATAGCAGATATACAAGCTCATAGCGCTGCACTCGCTATGAGCTTGTAGATCTGCTATTTTTGAAAAATCGTGAATATATATACATATTTTTATGCCATTTTTTTTAACAAATCTTTGCTTCTGGGGATTCTACAAATGTCTTGAAAAAACGTATGTTGCTATAATATCAGTGGTTCTCCAACTGATGTCAAGGACCCCCAAAATGATTTGTATTAGGCCGCCAAAATATTTTGTTCCAGGGACCCCCCAGAAGCAAATATTGGTGTTAAAATGTTTGCTTTAAAATATGTATATATATATATATATATATATTCAAAGATTTGCACACATTTTCACGATTTTGCAAAAAAATAGCCAAATAAATCTTTAAGAATGAAAAGATGCTTTCCCGGTCCTAATGGATTAATCTCCCTCCTATCCTGGCGCTGGCAGCCCACAGACGAGCAGCCAGGCTCCAGCCTCACTCATCCACCTGGCACATGGGGCGCATGAGTGATCCTGCCGCCGAGTCTGCCAAAATGTCCCACACCCCCTTAGCATCCCTGTTGGGACGTTAAACAGCATGCCATGTTAAACACCACCCATACGTATTTTAACCCATGAGGCCGATTCTCTTACTAATGTCTTCTAAATCCTATCAGTTTTCTGAAAAACGTATGTTTCTATATCAGTGGTGCTCAAACTTTTTCATGTGAAGGACCCCCAAAATGATATGTATTTGGCCGCCGACCCCCTACTCAAAATATGTTGTTCCAGGGACCCCCCAGAAGCAAATATTTGAGTTAAAAATGTTCGCTTTAAAAGAATATCAAAATATTAATTTGCACACATGTTCTCGATTTTTCAAAAATAGCAGATATACAAGCTCGTAGCGCGGCACTCGGTGCCACGCTATGAGCTCGTATATCTGCTATTTTTGAATAGCCAAAAGTGTAAAATAATGCTTTTTAGCTCAAATCAAAAAATGCGTTCCAGGTCTGAATGGGTTAATACATTGTTTTGTATTGTGTCCAGTGGCACTATTATGACCCATATACATTTTGCCGTTATTTAACCACATGAACCCCAGTAGTGTCCCTTATCTGGGCTTGTCATTGTAGGCGAAAATAGGCAAACACTCGTCGACTATAGCTACAAGCTCAAGGCATCGCAATCGACGATTACAACGCCTTGAGATTACTATACGACCAAGTATAGGCCACTGGGGGAACGCCGGGCAACAAAGTTTATAGTACAGTAGCTTAAGTGGTTGCATAAACTAGTGCAGTACTTGTCATTCACCGGTAGTAGGGCTATGAATCGTTTGCTATCTCATGATTCGATTCCATGAATCGTCCAACATGAGAATCGCGATTCGTATTCGAAACAATTTTTTCCGACACCCCTAACCGGTAGTACCCTGCAGTACGGTCCGCTATCAGCCAAGAGGCTATGACGTCAGCCATCTATGATGTCATTTCCTGTTTACAGGCTCTTTAGTTTATACTCCTCACACAACGGTGTCGCTGATGCCAGGTCTGCTTATTATAATTTCCCTGCAAGATTTTATTTGAAAATAACCGATCTACAAGCTCGCATCGCGGCGCATTGTGAGCTTGTAGATCTGCTATTTTCAAATAGCTGATGTATATGTTAAAGTGCTCATGTGGCCCATAGTTTCTCTCTCAGAATCTGGCAACACCGGATGCGTTGCTGAAAAGAACAGATTTTTTTCAAATTAGTTCTTATCGGCCAAGCGACGGGACACCATGGGACTACGGAGTATAAATGAGGCCCAGCAGTCCTCACAGGAAAGGGCTGCTGAGGTTCCAGTGCCTGTACTTCACTTTTTATCTCACACTGCCTCCTGGGAGTTGAAGGCTGTGAACCTGATGTAATAATAATGTGAGTTAGAAGCCCAGAGGGTGAAACAGTACAGCGCAGAGTTTGATACCTGGCTCCTTTGGTTGTTGGGGAAGAGGGGAGGAGTCCGGGCTTTGAACGCTGCGTGGGTGGCTTCTCGCGGCTCTGTTGTCGTAGACACTAGGAGGCAGAGTGTACAAGGCAAGGCGTCCCAAATTAATATGTATTTGGCTGCGGACCCCCCATCTGAAAATATTTTGTGCAAAAATACAAGATTAATGTTGTTAAAATAGTTTTTACACCCTTTAACCCACAAGACCTGGAACGCATCTGTGTCACTTTTTCATTTGAGCTAAAAAGCATTATTTTACACTTCAAAAATAGCAGATATACAAGCTCATAGCGCGGCACCGAGTGCCACGCTGTAGATCTGCTATATTTGAAAATGTGTGCAAATCTTTGAATATATATTGTTTAGAGCGAACATTTGTAACTCTATTCTTTGCTTCTGGGGGTTCCTGGAACAAAACATTTTGAGATGGTGGTCCGCGGTCAAATACCATCAAATATCATTTTGGGGGTCCTTGACATGAAAAAGTTTGAGCACCACTGATATAGAAACATACTTTTTTTTCAGAATACTGTTGGGATTTAGAAGACATTTAGAATCGGCTTCAGGTCTTAATGGGTTAAAGACTAAAAAAGGAGATATCCGATGTATGTGGTTAAACTAAGATTTTGATGCTATATTGACCAATTTGGCTGGGAACCCCCTGGGACAAGACCAGAGCAGAAGCTGAAGTACACGTACGATGGGGCACTCTATTGGAATGCTCTGCCTAGCCACACATGCATCCCTACATGCATACAGTGCATCACGCTTGGCATAGACCAGTTTCTCTAATAGCGAGTGCTTTTGCAATGGATGACCTAAATCGGTTCACTCTGGAATTAGTGGAGAAACGTAGCCAGTCTTCACAGCAGGGAGTTAAAACCTGAATGCGCCATTGTTTCCTCATTATCAAAGCCCTGCCGTGTTGATAGCACAGCTGCGTATGTGACTGTGAGAAGCCGGTGGTGTCATTTGTTTGTCGTTTGTTTATTGCAGTGTTCACATGGCCTTTCTGTCTAAGGACGTCGATCCTCGTCCCACTCTTTCACAGACTAGTAGGTTAATGTTGGTAAATGGTGTATTTTTATAACTCTTTATCCAAAGCACTTCACAATGTGCATTACATTCACAGGTGTGACAAAATGAACACTTAGGCTTTAACTGTGTTACAGACTTTTTCCTCCCCTGATGTCTTTGTGAAAAAGTGAATTCAGAAATGCACAAAATAACTCGCCAGTCAGTGCAGGTATTTTTAAATTGATGGCGGACTGAGGGGCCAACAACGTTAACTCCAAAATTGAATTAAGCGTCGTAAAATGGCCATGCTGTGGAGCGCAATCCTGCTCTTTTTAAATCGAAATCTTATATGAAGAGAATGTACCGGGGCGGTCGGCGTGAAGCGGGCCATCTATAATCCTAGGACTGATGAAGTGAAACGAAGCAAGAAAGAGAGAGAGAGCGCTTGGTTCATGCTAGGAAGGTGGCAGGAAAAACAACATAAATGTCTTGTCTTGTTGTTGTACCCAGCCTAGACTGACCTTCACTGTTTGAACAGCTGCTGTACCAAGGAGTATTATTTGTGTCTTATTACAACGGTGTATGAAAACCTAGAAAGGGCACCGTGGAGACAAATCAATTCCAGACCACTTTTTCCACTTGGCTTTTTTTTCTCCCATCAACACATTGGTTGGGCTTTAAAAAAAAGTAAAAAGCGAGTAAAAGTCTGTTCTCTCCATCCATCTCTCTCCGTGTTCAAAGCTATACCTGTACTTTACGGGTGCGCCTGATGATGCTTGTCGCCATGGCTACCGTACACGATGCATCTTCATTATGGAACAACTGTGTCACAGAGTGGCCCATGGATTGATTAACCACTTTAAAGTCTTAAAAGTCTTACATGGGCAACCGACGGCCCCATGCGGGCCCCACCTTCACTTTACTGCGGCCCGCGTTCCGTCAATATCCGAATGCTGATTATATTATTGATTTCATGATGAGCCGTTCCAATTCCAAACATGCAGGTTTACATGACCCATTTGAATTACTGCGGCACGTTGTATTAATTGTATTGTATTTTGTATGTCCAATGTACTAGTGTTTTAAGTTCATAAAGTTAATATAAGTATTATATTTATTTACTTCAGGTAAAGGATTTTAGAAAAGGATGGTTTCTTACACACTTTGGTATGAAACAAGGAGATGTTTTGTCACCAACTTTGTTCTCCATGAACTGTATGTTAACGATTTAGCTCTTAGGATAAGAAATTCCTAATTGGGGGTTAAAGTAGCTGATATGTGGCGTATATATGGTGTCACTTTCAGTCTCTCTCTTCCTGTTTCCTGTCCATCTACACTATCTACTATCAATAAAGGCAGAAAGATACCCCAAAAATATCTTAAGAAAGTAGCTGATATGACTGTAAGCATAGTTTTTTTTGTTTATTTAGTGGCCCTCTCCATCATCAAAGTTGCCCAACTCTGACTTACATACACTTTGTTGACCGGGGGCCCCCAGGGCTCTATCCATGTTCCCCTTATTTTCTACACCTGTGAGCTTGTAGATCTGCTATTCATGAATAGCCAAAGTATAAAATAGGGCTTAACCCAAGGCCTGAGGTTCCGATTCTACAAAATGTCTTCTAAATCTTAACAGTTTTTTGAAAAAATGTATGTTGCTATGTCAGTGGTTATCAAACGTTTTAATATCAAGGACCCCAAAATATATATGTATTTGGCCGCGGACCCCCATCTCAAAATATGTTGTTCCAGGGACCCCCAGAAGCAAAGATTTGAGTTAAAATGTTTCGCTTTAAAAGAATATAAATATATTAATTTGCACAAATTTTCTTGATTTTTCAAAAATAGCAGATCTACAAGCTCGTAGAGCGGCACTCGGTGCCGCGCTATGAGCTTGTATATCTGCTATTTTTGAATAGCCAAAGTGTAAAATAATGCTTTTTTAGCTCAAATCAAAATGTGACACAGATGCGTTCCAGGTCTTAATGGGTTAAATTGTTTTAATTCCTCGTGTTTGACACGATTTATTTATTTATTTATGTGGTTCTCTCTCCCTTTGCCCTCCGCAGCCACCCTGTACACCTCCTGTATCCTGGTGGGCATCTTCATCAACAGCAGCGTGCCCATCTTCTTTGAGCTGTTCATCGAGACGACGTACCCGGTCCCTGAGGGCATCACCTGCGGAGTGGTCACCTTCCTGGGCAACCTGGTCACGGGCCTGATGCTCTTCTTCCTCTCCTTCTACTGCACCGGTAAGATGGGACGGCACTAGGGGTGTGCCGATATATCGTCCCGCGAAATATCGCGATACGTTTTCGTGACGATATGTATCGTTTTGGGGGGAAAAAATATCGTTTCGATTTTTTTTTTTTTTTTTTTTACAATCATTATAATCAGGCATGCAAACAGCCCCGAGGTGAAAAAGGTGACAACATGTTTTTGTTTTTTTTTCGGGTCAGGTGTCACACTATTGCCCTATTTGGATTCAAAACGGCTATTGTAGCTGAAAAGCTACAAGTTTGCATGTCTGAATAATGCAAAAACAGAATTATTTGTTTGCATTTGCTTTTTTTACTCCCCCATATATTTTCATAATAAAAAAAGCGTATCGAAATCGTATCGAAGTTGTGAGCCAAATATCGTATCGTATCGTTTGGTGAAATTAGTGTATCGGAACACCCCTAGATGGCACAGCTGATCAAACTATGGCTTATCAACTACAGTCATTGATTTAAGATTATCCATTTTAGAAAAGGAAATCGTTTTCTTTTTTTCCCCTTTTTTGTCATTATAGGTGATGATAAGTTAAAAAAAAAACGCCACGCTCACAATGCATCACGATGCAACGTACTGTGAGCTTGTAGATTGGCTATTTCTGCACGACGCCATTGTATGATCATGTATAGACCAATTATTCGTTTACCAACATTGAGACTGGATGCACAGGTGATTGTTTCTCGCAATCAATTCTCAACCTGTTTGTTTTGCACCCCAACCCCCTCTTGTGTGTTGGCTGGTGACACGCGTCCTAGCGAGACCTGACAGAATGGGTTTCATTGCGCGCATACTGGTTGCACGCATACTCTTTCAGTGTGACGTTGTCTGTTAATGGGTCTATAAAACAGGGCTTATGTCGTTACTGCTGGGGTACCCCGGTCAACTAAGTGTAGTGGTTAAGTGACTTGCTCAAACCATTGTAGTGGTAGTAGTATTGGTTGGTCGACTATAGACATGAGAAGGAAGAATAAAACTGGCACATTGTGGACGGCAGGTGCAGGACCAACAGTGGATTTTAAGGCAAGATAAGAAATAGAAGTCTGCACACTGTGACTTTGCAGAAGCTTCCAATCAAGGCTTTATGATAGATTAACATTAATCTATCATAAAGCCTTGATTGGGAGCTTTTGCAAAGTCACAGTGTGCAGGCTTCTATTCCTTCGATTATAGACATGAGACATGTAACTCGGCACCACACGACTAAACAGTACAACAAACGGTAGTCGGGAACATTTTAGTCACATGATCGGGCAGCCAGCCAATGGAGGAAACCAGAGAGATGTGGGTCATGCATGAACAACAATCAAGCTGGAATGTGGCTGCCTTGAAATCATATCTTTTATTCTTCTAGCTCAATCTCAGCTGTATTGTTCTGCATACAAAAGAAAATGACACGTATCTGTTGGTAACCATATACGTACGTTTGGCAGACGGGTCAGGGTTCAGCTGGTGAGACATACATAAGGGGTTTTACCTGGCAATGCTAAGAGTCGCGGGCTGAAACGTATTAAATCCCAGTCATGCATTGACAGATGATTCAGAGCTTGACATATATACTGCGTGTGTATGTGTGTATATCTAGAGTTCGGGCTGCTACGCGGCCCTCACACCTACGTTGCACCACTGATCCGACCAATATGCCCATATACTGTATGGAGATCTCTGTGTCTGTCAGTCCTTGTCCCTTTTATGCCCATATATGAAGATCGCTGATGTCATCAGTGTATGCCCATATGGCAGGGGTGGGCAACTTTGATGATGGAGAGGGCCACAATATTTCCACACTCACTCCAGAGGGCCATATTGCATATACTGTATTTTAACTTTTTTCGTAAATGAATGCCGTACTTCGCCATTCTATGTCACACAATAAACGACGCGTTTTGAACTTGTAGATCGGCTATTTTTGCTACTTTTTAATTGGAATTCTGATTTCTTTTTGCTATTTTTCAATTGGAATCCTGAAAAGTAACATTTTAATTTAATTTCAAATGCATTTACTGTAGTTATACTTATTTAAACTTTTTGAACTTAAATACAAATACATTGGACATTAAAAAGACAATAATATATCAGTATTCCGAATATTAACCTGCGGGCCACATTAAGTGTTGGGTGGGGGCCGCATGTGGCCCCCGGGCCACCAGTTGCCCATGTATGCCCATATTGTGTATAGAGCTGACTGATTTGTTTGTGCCTGATGCCATGATGACACACAGTATACATACATATGTATACTGTATAGCGTCCTTATGCGGCAAAAGGGACGCAACGTGGTTTCTTAATGAGACAGCGTTCAGCAGAAGGCAGCCAGATTGTAATTGAACCTCAGGTTTTTATCTCCCACAGTTTGCAGCCCGGCGTAGTTTTGAAAGTATAATGTTGTAGACACACAGAGGGCAGAGAGGACATACTTCTACTGCCTCCGTCCGTGGGTTTAACGGCAGCCAGAATAATCACATCAGATCCATATCCAATCCATGTGAGCGTCTAATGTGTGCATGAATGAGTGTTTGCAGATTTGTGCGTGTGTGTGTGTTTTTTCTTTTTCTTTAAAGCCATCGCCTCTTGTTTTTGCCCACCTCTCTCCACGGTCTGATTAACCTTCACATCACACAACCAATCAGCTGGAATGATGAGCAATACTTTGAGAGAATGGGACATGCTCTCATCATCTCTCTCTCTCTCTCTCTCTCTCTCTCTCTCTTTCTCTGTCTGTCTGTCTGTCTGTCTGTCTGTCTGTCTGTCTGTCTGTCTGTCTGTCTCTCTCTCTCTCTCTCTCTCTCTCTCTCTCTCTCTCTCTCTCTCTCCCCACACACGCACGCACGCACGCACGCACGCACGCACACTCTCTCTGTGTCTGTCTCTCTTTTTCTCTCTCCCACACACACACTCTGTCTGTCTGTCTGTCTGTCTGTCTCTCTCTCAATTCAATTCAAAGGGCTTTCTCTGTCTGTCTGTCTGTCTGTCTGTCTGTCTGTCTGTCTGTCTGTCTGTCTGTCTGTCTCTCTCTCTCTCTCTCTCTCCCACACACACACACGCTCTGTCTGTCTCTCTCCCTCTATCTCTCTCGCCTTTGTTTTAGTCAATAGGAAGATATATTTTCAGATCCTCATAAATATTCATGACGTTCACCCTCCTCTACTGCCAAGTTCTTCTCCTCCGCTGCCATTACGGCAGGTGGAAGCTAGCTAATGACAGCTGCTGCCTGACAACTGCATCCCGAGCCTTACAGTATAGTTGTGGATGGTTGCGCCAGCCAGTACAGGTGAGACAGACAGTACAGGTGAGACAGACAGTACAGGTGAGACAGACAGTACAGGTGAGACAGACAGTACAGGTGAGACAGACAGTACAGGTGAGACAGACAGTACAGGTGAGACAGACAGTACAGGTGAGACAGACAGTACAGGTGAGACAGACACGGGACCCTTCGTCTTCTTCAGGGCTGAAGAAGAAGAAGCCGCCGGGCACGAGGACTTCAGTTCACTAACGAGCAAGACGGCCAGGGTTGCCAGATCTGCTTATTATAATTTCCCCGCAAGATTGTATTTGAAAATAGCCGATCTACAAGCTCACAACGCGTCGCATCGCGACGCGTTGTGAGCTTGTAGATCTGCTATTTTCAAATAGCTGATGTATATGTTAAAGTGCCCGTGTGGCCCATAGTCGCTTCTTTTGGGCTGGTTTTCCTAGACTTGGTTGCTTGTTTCTCTCACAGAATCTGGCAACACTGACGACGGCACAGACGGTCTCTCCGTACGTTTCAGGTCGAGTCAAATTTATAGAGCACATTTCAAGCACAGTGAACTCAATAGAAGTCTGACGTCAGAACCAGGTCTCCTCCCCGGGTCATAAAGAATATAATCTGAGTTCCCAGAAGTTCTCGCCAGCTCTCGCATACAAACGGGAGTGGCGAGGAACTTCTGGGCCAGAGCCCTGGTATTTGTGGGCGGGATGTAACTTACGCTCAGAATCTGAACGGACACGCCTCTTACCGGTCTGAGAGCTGTGCAACTCGTCTAAAAAGTCCGACGAGAGGCAAACAGCAGTACACAACAATGGCGGCCGCAATTTCTCAAGGGGAAATTGCTTCCCGTCGCTCCTATTTACATGCAACACCCACTGCATGTGGATCCCGCCCCCTTTTCTTCATTGGCTGTTGATTTGAATCAGAACGCAGTGGCCGCGCCCCTGTTGTTCAGGCTTTGAGCCGAAGCCTCCCAGACTATAAAGAATATGTCCCCTTCAGAAATCTCATTTTTAAAATCAATTAATATGAGAGCTGTGTTCCAAAAATGGAATCAGACGAGGCATTATGTCAGGGAGGATGCTCTGTATCGTTTGTATTTACTGTATAGTTATATCTGATACACTACAGTCTGTTTTGTTTCCTCGGGTTTGTGTTTTCGGCCTCTTTGGACAAACTGGTACAATTCCGGTATCAGCTTAAATGCTTGGTAACCATATGATTAAAATGCCTCGACTCATTTATTTTTTATTTTTGGAACACACAAAGTCAACGTTTTTTTTTTTCAATTTTCAATGGGAACATGTATTTATGACCCAGGGGCCGTAGTTTTGACATTGGGACTTAGGCGTTCACACTTTAAAGGACAAACAAGATACATAACCCATCCACACATACACTTAAACACAGCATTTATAAACCCCATCCATCCACACTTTCACAAGACACAGCATTTATGACCCCCCCCCCAACAACACACACACACACACACACACACACACACACACACACACACACACACACACACACACACACACACACACACACACACACACACACACAGACTAACTATGGTAACCTAAGAAAATAGGCCGGTTTTATGCATGCTTTTTAAACATCACACAGTTGTAAACAGACTTCAGGTCAGACAGGCAGTTTATTACAGAGAGTAGAAACCATAATAATAAAACTCGGCATGGGCTTCACTAGATTTAGATGTTGTTCTGTGTACAGTTTGGAGACCAATGTTTGTGGGAGGTCTTGATTGGTTTACTGGCAAAATGAGCAGCATGACAGAAATGTATTCAGGAGCTAAACCATTTAGAGTTTTTGTAAACACTAAGTAGTGCTGCTTGTACTGGGGGAGGAATTGAAGTGATCTGAATGTAGCATAGCGGTAATGTGTTCGGCATTTACCCCGTCCCAATTAGTCACTTTGTTTGTCGACAGGGCACAATAGACGCTAATTCCACCCCGTTCCAACGGGGTGGAATGGTGCATTTTTACGCTCTTGACGAGTTAACCCATTAACTCATTGAGTGCCACAATCCGTCAAATCCGTCACGTGGCCTGACGCCCAGAGCGCCACGATCCGTCAAATCCGTCATAAAAAAAATTTCAAAATAAAATTTTTTTTTCAAAATAAAAGTTTTTTTTTTTTTTTTTTTTTTTTTGGGAAAACATGTTCAGAACCCAAGATATGATGATTTGAAGATTTGCTGCTCCATCCACTCCTTGTTTAACCTATAACTTAAAAAGGCTGTATCTCGCTTCCTAAGCACTTTTTTTTTACAATGAATTTTGGCTGTGGCACTCAGAACCAAAATTCCATTAACATGAATAAATAAGTTTGGCACTGAATGAGTTAAGAACGCATCTGTGTCGCTTTTTCATTTGAGCTAAAAAAAAGCATTATTTTACACTTTGGCTATTCAGAAATAGCAGATATACAAGCTCGTAGCGCGGCACTCGTTGCCGCGCTACGAGCTTGTATATCTGCTATTTTTGAAAAATGTTGAAAATTTGTGCAAATCTTTGAATATATATATTATTTTAAAGCGAACATTTTTAACTCTTCTGGGGGTCCCTGGAACAAAATATTTTGAGATGGGGGTCCGCATCCAAATTCATATCGTTTTGGGGGTCCTTGACATGAACGTTTTGAGCACCACTGATATAGAAACATCACGTTTTTCAGAAAAACGTTATCGATTTAGAAGACATTTTGCAGAATCGGAACCTCAGGCCTCAATGGGTTAAATTGATACTTAGTATTTTGCCGCGTAGCCAGAGAACGAAGTCTGTGAAGCAGCAAAACTATGACCGCGGTTGGTCGCCTACCAAAACGGCGGGTAAAAGGGAACAAATCCACCCCGTTAATCGGCCAGTTGCCTCTCTCAGCCGAAGCCGTAGTATCCCCTGTTCTAAAAAGCACAGAGCCCAAGCCAAGTCCTGCTCAATATTCATTATGGACGAGATGAGATGAGATGAGAGAGGGAAGGTGGATGGGGGGGACGGGGGGGTTTGAAGAGACCCTGAACTTGTTAGACCCGCCGATTCTAATCACAAGCGATGGCGTTTTGTATTCCCCGTGCCGGGGAGTTGGCCGTGTTGGTGATTAATCATGGATTAGAAGGCCGTGTAGTTCCAGACAGAGTGTGGACAGACAGACGGAGAGAGCATCAAGTAGATTGACATGTAGCAGCTGCGATCCAAAAACATACACACACACACAGGCCTCATAAAGTATACACGATAGAGCCTCTGCTGTGGGACTGACTGACTGACAGGCTGCTTGGTATGGGCAGAGGCAGGGTGTGTGCGTGTGTGTGTGTGTGTGTGTGTGTGTGTGTGTGTGTGTGTGTGTGTGTGTGTGTGTGTGTGTGTGTGTGTGTGTGTGTGTGTGTGTGTGTGTGTGTGTGTGTGTGTGTGTGTGTGTGTGTGTGTGTGTGCGTGTGTGCGTGCGTGCGCGACTGCGCGTGTTTGAGTGCACATGTTCTGTATAAGCATCTTGGGTGTGGCATGTTATCTGCTTCCTTTAGTCCATTAAGGCCTGAAGTTCCGATTCTACAAAATGTCTTCTAAATCAGTTCTAAAAAAAAACAATTTGAAAAAAATGATGCTACTATATCAGTGGTTTTCAAACGTTTTTTATGTCAAGGACCCAAAAATGTATATGTATTTGGCTGCGGACCCCCATCTCAAAATATCTTTGTTCCAGGGACCCCCCAGAAGCAAAGATTTGAGTTACAAATGTTCGCTTTAAAAATGTATGTATTCAAAGATTTGCACACATTTTCTCGATTTTTCAAAAATAGAAGGTGCCGCGCTATGAGCTTGTATATCTGCTATTTTTGAATAGCCCAAAGTGTAAAATAATGCTTTTTTAGCTCAAATCAAAAAGTGACACGGATGCGTTCCAGGTCTTAATGGGTTAATATACATATACTGTATGTATCTGAATCTGTGTTTCTTTGTGTGTGTGTGTGTGTGTGTGTGCGTGTGTGTGTGTGTGTGCGCCTGAGACTGTCTGTGTAAACGGATGTCTGATGTGCCGAGATGGACACTGACATAACTTGCCTCTGACAGCTGAAGAGAATATCAAGGCCATGATGATAGAGTTCTTCTTCTGCTCCACTCCTCACATCATCACGCCCTCATGGTGTCTCACAGCATGGGATCAGACTATATAGCTCACTTGACAGATACATCCTGATTTATACTCAGGTGTGCGCGCCGGTGTCTCTCACTGAAAATATCACATCTGCAAGCTTGTAGATCCGATATTTTTGGTGCGAGACACGATCAGTCTATGTAGTTGCTTTTCGATCAGGAATCAGGATGCGTAGTACGTAATATAGTGCTTGTTGATAGCTATATTAACACATCGGGTGCCAGCATTTTTTCATAACAACTTACCGTGGGTGCCAGCATTCTCCCATTGACTGCGCTTTGCTGTTTGAAATGTCCGCGTGCGTTACAAGCAAATCCACTCAAAAAAAAGCATCGATTCATGTTCTGCCATGAGCCTGGCTACAGGCTGGAACCATAACATTCCACTCGCGGGTTACAACGGGGGGGGGGGATCGCTCATCGCGCATGACCGTTTTTCCCCACAGGAAACAGATTTGGAGATATAGGCGTTTCAAAGTAGGAAATAGACAGGAAGCGGATGGGGGGGAAAAAAGTGTTTCCGGTGAGCGATCTGGCACTTCCTTCGCAGGATTACAATGGGTGCTCCCAGAGCTGCTCTAGCCCCGCCCGCGCGGAGAAAAACGAAAAAACCGCCACTAAGTAAACACACGGTTCAGACCGTGTTTGGCACCCGATGTGTTAAACATGAATGTATTTAGGATCTGGCCGTGAAATGACCACTTGCCCAAATCGTAACTGTGGCTGGTGAGGTAATTTTGATATGTATCAGCTTTTCCTCTTTTAACCATGTAAGCTCTATATCCTTTGTCATATGTCAAATAGCGAAGATAGCCAAGTTTGTAGATCTGCTATGTTGGCTATTTATTTTTTATTCTTCGACAACTACTTTGAAAGTAGTTGAAAGGCCTTTGAATGAAGCGGCTGAACCTCAGTAACCCTCTGCATAGTTTCCAGTGGGTAAGAAAAAAACGAAACTAGATTTCCTACCCTGTTTAAAAGAAACGGCTATGTTCTGTGTTTGCCTATAGAGATCGTTCTCTGTAGATTAACGTGACTATTATGTAAATTCCCTTACGAAAGGTTTCTGGTGGGCTGTCTCCTTTTCTTTAATTCCATGTGTGTAGTCCTATAATGGAGGTGGCACATAATAAGCAGGCTTCAGACTTGATAAATTCCATACCAGCCTTCCTCTTTTATCCCCCCCCTGCCCCCCCCGCCCCGACATCCCACCTATTGGTTGTAAGAAGAAAGAAAGAATTGGCAATCTTTGCCTACAAAGATGCTCATTTAATCCCAGGTTCCGGTTCATTTTAGGTTTTTGCTTTCATGTGCCCAACTGCCCACTCCTGCGTTTCTGAAGCGCGGCCCCCCCGTTTCCTTGCGAGCCGGAACGCGTTTATGAATTTAGCTGCCGTGTCCATTTAACCCATCTAGACCGGGAAAAACTCTGTGTCATTTTTAGATTTCTTTGGATATTCAAAAATAGCAGCTCGAGCTTGTAGATCTGCTACTTTTGAAAAATCGTGAAAATGTTTGCAAATCTTTGCTTCTGGGGATTCTACAGATGTCTTCTGAATCCCAACAGTTTTCTGAAAAACGTATGTTGCTATATCAGTGGTGCTCAAACTTTTTCATGTCAAGGACCCCCAAAATGATATGCATTTGGCCGCGGACCTCCATCTCAAAATATTTAGTTCCAGGGACCCCCAGAAGCAAAGATTTGGATTACACGCGTTCCCTTTAAATATATATATATATTTGCAAAAAAAAAAAAAAAAAGAGTTTTTTAAAATATCAGCTCTACAAGCTCATAGCGGGGCACTCGGTGCCGCGCTATGAGCTTGTAGATCTGCTATTTTTTAATAGCCAAAGTATAAAATATGAATAAAGCGGGTTACGCAGACGCGTTCCCGGCTTGAACGGGTTAAATATGTGTGCGGAGCAGAGGTCTCGGCTCAGTGAGTGCTATCTGCCCACCCACCCCTCCCCACAAGTGTTTTAAATTCCAAAAGACTCGGAACTCTGTGACTGAGAAACATGAATGGAAATTCAGAACCATATATCTGCGCTTGTCGCCCCCCCCCAACCCCCCCCCATCCCATTTTCATCTGCTGTGTGCCTGTGTGATTTAGCGCGCTGCGGTGGGCAGAATACGAAGCAGGGAGACGGGAGGGGGGAGAGGAGTCGAAGACGAAAGGGGTGGCATTGGTTTGCCGTTCAGTCTTCTGCAATGTAAAACCACCAGGAGTTATTCACTCAGTGGGTTACCCACGTGAACCCTAGCATCCCATATTCTGGGGGAGAACATTCAGGGAGAAATAGGAGATCCACAAGGGCCGGCAGTGGCTCAGGTGGTAGAGTGGCCGCTTGGGCTCCCCCAGAGTTAAGGTCCTTACACACCGGGGGCGATTTTTTCATGCGAATAATACGTTTTTTTTAAAAACCCTTATAAAGTCAATGCAAGCTTCCACATCAGTTTCGCGGAGCGAAAAAGCGTCTTTTATTTATTTGGACCGAGTCCGAATTTTGCGTATATTCGCATAATCGCCGGTGCGTAATGACCTTTAGTGTCCTCGAGAAAGACGCTGAACCCCTAATTGCTCTCGTTGAGCAGGTTGGTGCCTTGCATGGTTTCTTCCGCCATCGGTGTATGAATGGGTGAATGTAATGCACAATCATTGTAAAGCGCCTTGGATAAAGGCGCTATATAAATGCACCATTTACCATTTACAAGCTCACAACGCAACACGACGCGTTGTGAGCTTGTAGATCGGCTATTTCCACCGAAGAGATTTGGTGTGTAGAGGGGGAAAAAAGAGTGGACCTGTTATAGAGCCCTGGGGGACCCCGCAAATGAAGTATTTAGGGTTTATGTGGTTAATATTTTTTGTTACATTATTATTTCAGATAGGCCAGTGTAGAGAGACAGGAAACCAAGGGCAAAGAAAGAGGAGAGACAAACATTCTAAATTACTAAAGGGTAGCACGGGGTCCGCCTGGAACCGAAGATCCGAGAACTGAACCGGGTTGGGCCCAAAATATTGACTTGTCCCTCGGTCATGGGTCGGATCAGTTCCAATTGCCACGGGTCTCGGTCGGATCCATTTGAAATGGATTATCCGTATGGCCCCGTGAGGACCCGACGACCAGCTTTTTATTATTATTATTATTACATTAATCTCTTTAACCTTCTGTTTTAAAATTAGTCATATGCGTTGTAATTACGCTCCCAAATCCATATTGTCTGTTCTCGCATATTGAATGAGCCCCGTTTAATGTTAACAGCCGATTGAAACGCAGCCAATCTCAAGCGCACTGCACTGCTGCTGAAGTTGAACACCATTGATGTTTTTTTAGCAGGTGAAACGCAAACAAAAGCCACCGGGAAGATGCAAATTGCCACCAATTTTCCCTCTCAAAAGGTTTTTTTTTCTTTCTCCCACTTTCCATTCCGTTAAACTTTGCTAAAACGCCTGACAGAAGGGAATTACGTCTTTGCCGGCTGACTTTTTCAACCCCAAGTTTGTCACGGTGAGAGAAAGAAGAAAAAGAAAGTCAATTCTGTGTAGAGCTCCCTCACTCCTGAGAGAATCAACAGTTTTAATTATTATTCCGTTTCTCTTTTTTTATTTTTGGGAGAGGTTTGACTCTTGAGCAAGAAGAAGCGTTAACATGGGTAAATCAAACGGTATATTACACGGGTTTACGCAAGTGGGCTCACACACGCACACTGGCTTTTTGAATTATGCAGGTAGGCACACTCACCAACTCCCATCAATCTACAGTAAATACTATCGCATGAATACTAACGAGGGGATATAGTACGTACACATTTTCCATACCTAATGCACTTCTCGGTATGCTAATGCACTTCTCGGTATGCTAATGCTAATGCAGCTAATGCAGTAAATATCCCCACTCTTAACTCAGATCTCAAAACGCTACCATTAAGGGGACATATCGAGCCATATTGAGAGTTCCCATTAATTACAATACTGTGTTGACCTCAATTAAGACTGATTAAGGCCACATGCGCTATCTGTCCCCTCAGGCCTCAGTCTTCATCCATAGCACCCACATGCTGCTGACTGGAGCATTTACTGTGATAGGCCCTTTAATGTGACGAGCTGACTGACGGCTACGCTGATGCACCACCGCGTTAACGCCCTTGTTTAGAGAACCAGTTGACGTCTCAAGCCTTTCTGCCATTTATTTATTTTTGTCGCCAATTTAGAGTTTAGGTTATTAGCGTCATCACAAGGACACATTATGCATCTCAAATTCTTCGTGGTTAGCGAATGACGGCCCACGGTATTCGGTCGTTTTTTAATGTGACAGGGTGGGTCACAGCCAATTAAGTGGCCCCATGTAATGGATCCTGTGCTCTGACAAATTTCTGGCGATGTCATACGTTTTCATTGTATCAGAGTGCAGCGCGGCTGCTGCTATGACCGGGGAAACAAACTTTGACATGCTGATTAGCCAGCTGTCAGCCGTAGAGAGAGAGAGAGAGAGAGAGAGAGAGCAATTAACCAGTCACTCTGCATGACGAGAGAAGGGGATGCAATTTTGGGGCTATTACACTGTGTGACATACAACATATGCAAAAAAGTTCTGAGACTCAAATCTAAATCAGCCACTTGCACATGTAGTTTAGGGACTGGCTCTCCTCCCTTCTCCTCTCCTCTCCTCTCCTCTCCTACTCCTTCCACTCAGAGTATTTATTAAACAGATCCATAGTAGTTGGTTTGGCTCCTCCTCACACATTGCTCCGGGCTCTTCCTTTTGCATGTCAGAGGGGAGCGATTGAGCTGCTTATCCACTTTTACCACGGCACCATATTGAATTACCCAAGAGGTCCTCGGGCCCATATTAGCATTCACACGAGGCTGCAGACCTTAACAACAACACAAGCACGCACATGCACACACACACACACACACACACACACACACACACACACACACACACACACACACACACACACACACACACACACACACACACACACACTTTAACCCATTGAGACCTGAAGCCTATTCTACATGTCTCCTAAATCCCAACAGTATTCTGAAAAACGTATGTTTCTATATCAGTGGTGTTCAATCTTTTTCATGTCAAGGACCCCCAAAATGATATGTATTTGGCCGCGGACCCCCATCAAAATATTTTGTTCCAGAGACCCCTCAGAAGCAAAGATTTGAGTTACAAATGTTCGCTTTAAAAATATATATATTCAAAGATTTGCACACATTTTCAAAAAAAATAATCAAAAATAGCAGATATACAAGCTCATAGCGCGGCACCGAGTGCCGCGCTATGAGCTTGAGCTTGTAGAGCTTGTAGAGCTTGTAGAGCTTGTAGATCTGAATAGCCCACAGTGTAAAATAATGCCTTTTAGCTCAAATCTAAAAATGACACGGTTCCAGGTCGTAATGGGTTAAATGGAGGAGTCTCTATGATGCATACAGTATGTGTGTGTGTGTCTGTGTGAAAGAGAGGGAGAGAGAAGGAAAGACAAAGTGAGTCAGAGAGAGAGAGGGAGAGAGTGAGACGGTGGGTCAGACAAACACAACTCCATTAACCTGTCTCCATGCCAGGTCTCCCGTTTGTCCGGCTCTCTCACACCCATTTTGATTAACGACGTTGCCTTTGGAAGCTTCACACACATCCCCCATCACATCCTCACTCAACCCCCCCCCCCCCCCCCCCCCCCCCCCCCCCCCCCCCCCCCCCCCCCCCCACCACCACCACCACCATCTATCTTTTCCTCTATCCTCCTCTCTCTACCATTCTTCATGCCATATCTCCTTCCTCTGTCTCGCACATGCTTTTCCCCTCCCTTTCCCCTCTCCTTCTACCATTCATGAGGATGGGGTGGGGGGGGGGGGGGCAGTGGTGGAAAGTAACTAAGTACATTTTACTTAAGTACTGTACTTAAGTGAAATGATGAGGTGTTTGTACTTTCCTTGAGTATTTCCAATTTCCAATACTTTTACTTCTACATCTACGGTACTCCACTGCATTTCAGAAGCAAATTTTGTGCTTTTACTCTACTACAATTATTTGAAAACTTTAGTTACTAGTTACTTTCAGATATAAATTATAGTATAAAACATACATAACATACACAACCGCTTTAGCCCTATTTTATACCTTTATAGGCTATTTGAAAATAGCCGATCTACAAGCTTGGAGATCTGCTATTTTCAAACATTTTAGTACTTTTACTTTTGGTACTTTTAAGTACATTTTGATGCATTTGTGCCAAGCGTCCATACAGTATAATTTAAAAAAAAAATCACACCCTGTGTGAAGGTAGCGGCGCCTTTGATACATTTTGTCATCGATATGTGTTTATAATGTGTTTATAGTGTTTAATGTGTGTTTAATGTGTCACGTGAAGCTTGACCAATCACTTTGTTGACGGGTCTGACCAATCAGAGCGTTGACGGGTCTGACCAATCAGAGCGTTGACGGGTCTGACCAATCAGAGCGTTGACGGGTCTGACCAATCAGAACGTTGACGGGTCTGACCAATCAGAGCGTTGACGGGTCTGACCAATCAGAGTGTTGACGGGTCTGACCAATCAGAGCGTTGACAGGTCTGACCAATCAGAGCGTTGACGGGTCTGACCAATCAGAGCGTTGACGGTGAACACGGACAAAGTCAGGTATAATAGAGCAGATAAAGGTATAGAGCGGCTAGCGCCGCTAAAAAGCACTGCTCCGCTCTCTCTCGCCCGTGTGGCTCATCGATCTGTGCGCTGTCCTCAAACCGGGGCAATTGATCGTCCGCATTAGGCATTAGGAGGCCGGCCCTCTGCGCTCAAACCCATGGGTGTCCCTGGGTGAGAATGAAGATGCATTGCGTCGGCGGGGTCCCCCCCCCCCCCGGATGTGTGGTATGAGTATGACCTGGTTTCTCTATGTACTATTGCAGTGGTTGTCTCGGGCTCGAGCAGCTGCCTGCCACCTAGCCACCGTGCCATCAGTCCTGTACTGGGCTCTTTGCTCTGCAGAGTGGGTTAGGCTTTGCTTAATGTTTCTATCAGGTCTCGCCCGCCACAGCGCCCACCGCGGTGCGCACGCCTTGTCAACATGTTGCTGAGACAGCTGGCTGTGCAGCAAGTGCTGCTGAATTACATTTGAAAAGAGGACAATTGATTTTGCTGTTGTCCAGACTGGTTGTGTGTGTGTGTGTGTGTGTGTGTGTGTGTGTGTGTGTGTGTGTGTGTGTGTGTGTGTGTGTGTGTGTGGGTGGGGCACACAGGCGCATGTGTGCCCGTGTGCCTGTTTGTGTTTGAGCTCGAGAGATTTATTGGTCTTAGTGTTGATTAGTTGAGAGGCCTGTGGCTCTAGGCAGTCAGTCTGGCCTCTTGACTTGCCCTTCAGATCCAATATTATAGCAGACAACCCAAGCACCTTTCCTCCGCTTAATGGAGCTTGAAAAGAGCAAAGAGATCCTCTCCATACAAACGTTGTTTAGGTTCAAGTGTGGGTCAATGATAATGTGGAAATGGAGCCAATACTGTTGAATTATTTGGAATCATGATTGCAAGACTGCAAGCTGTTCTTATTTCATTTACAGAACGGCAGGGGGTTCCTGCCGTCCTATTGATTAGCCATTTCGCCCATACATTATTCATACATTATTCAGCACAACTCCATTCCGGCTCTCATTACGTTTCTCAGAGTGCATAGATTACTTGCATTTCATTATAAAGGAACACGTCATCATGCTGTATATACCTCTATAGTCTCTCAAGTTCAGAGCACAATATTCATTTTTACTGCTCTACTGGTTAGACCCACTATGTAATTATGGCCAGGAGAGTGGACCCTATGGTTAACCATAATATTTATCTTATCTTGTATTATAAGATATAAGATTAGCCTTTATTGATCCCCATTCGGAAATTCAGGTGTCATGGCAGCAACAGAAGAGTAAAACGCCATAGATGAGCCAACCAAGATAGATGAGAACGAAGATAAAAATTAAATTAATATTCCAGCCTATAACAAAAGGTCAAAGCTTCAATCCCCACTACAGTCAAATAAGCGAGGTGGAACAGCCGCTGCCTGGGGGCCGGCAGGTTCCTGGTTTGGTCCCCAGCTCCTCTTTACATTGAAGTGTCCTTTGGCAACACACTGAAACCTAACTGCTACAGATGTGCGTGTGTGCGTGTGTGTGTGTGTGTGTGTGTGTGTGTGTGTGTGTGTGTGTGTGTGTGTGTGTGTGTGTGTGTGTGTGTGTGTGTGTGTGTGTGTGTGTGTGTGTGTGTGTGTGTGTGTGTGTGTGTGTGTGTGTGTGTGTGTGTGCGTGCGTGCGTGCGTGCGTGCGTGCGTGCGTGCGTGCGTGCGTGCGTGCGTGCGTGCGGAGTGCGTGAGAGAGAGTGAGACATACAGTACATTGTAAAGTACTTTGAGGGGTTAGAAGTCTAGAAAAGCGTTGTATAAATGTACTATTACCAAACCCAAATCTGTCCAGCCACGGGTCTGGACTGAAGTGTCCTTGAGCAATACACTGAACCACTTGCAAGTCATTCGCCGATTAATTTCAAGTAAAAATCTCTGAAGCCTCGGATAAATTACTAATGCTTAATTTATACACATCGTAGGACTATGTAATGTATAAATCAGGCTTGAAATATGATGTAAGACTAATCCTCTCTCTCTCTCTCTCTCTCCCTCCCTCTCTCTGTCTCCTACACGTCTCCCTCCATTCAGAAGTGTCCTGGCTGAACTGGAGTTTGACGGGCTCCTGTCTCTTCAGCCTCATCCTCATCCTCTTCTTCAGGGAGTCCTACGACCGCCTCTACCTGGATGTCTTCGTCTCTGTCTGACACCCACCAGCACAACAAAAAAAAAAACAATCATACACACTCAAAGAACTGAACAATGACATTGCACAAAAGAAGAGGATAAAAAGAGGAAGAGGGAAGCTCCAGCACTCCCCTCACTAAGGATTTATGGCGTGAGGTGTGTATAAGACGACAGCGATGAATCCGTCGGGATTTGCGCCACTGTACGAGGCCTCGGCTCGTGGGAAGAGTTTCCGATGTTTTATTCTTTATACTCAACTGACTTTGCGCCACGTGGTCGTCCGACATCATCTTGGTCGTTTTTATAAATGTAATGTACAACCTACGTTTGTGTGTAAACAAACGCTCATCAACGGTTTTAATTATTTTTTAACCAATCATGGCATGAGGGACTGTTGTTGTTTACAGATGATGTAATGTTTTAACGTTCTCAGTGTTGCCCCGCCCCCTGTGATCCGTTTACCGTAGTTCACTACCCTTCCTCATAGAAGTAGCCTGAGCCTGGTTAGAGGCTGATCTTGCAATAACGGTTATCTACAATAACAAAGAATGGGAAGGCAAACCGATGCCACGATAGAGCCTATAGGCCACGGTGCTCTTAAACCCCATTAAGACCTGGAACGCATCTGTGTCACTTTAGATTTCTTTGGCTATTCAAAAATAGCAGATATATATGTAGATCTGCTATTTTAGAAAGATCTTGAACATTTTTTGGGGGGAACTTTTTCAAAAAACTGTTAGGATATTTAAGAATCGCCTCAGGTCTTTATGGGTTAATTAGGAAGTCAAAGGTGAATATTGGATGGCTTCAACATCCAGTCAGCAGGCCTGATGCTGCAGAGTTGGGGGCAAACAAGGGACATCCCAGCAGTTTTTAGTGCCACTCAAAACTATGGGACATGACTAGCTGGGGAGGCATACACTGTTAAGTGGCATGTGATATTGCCTATAGTATAGTGACAGACACTTACCTTTTATCTCCCCCTCAAGACTGTTATTATGCGAGAATGAACATTATCTAGCTAAACTATTGGACGATGCACTGGCCATCTGCCAGTGTCATCATGGGCTGTGATTGGATAAGCCTTCTGCGATGCAAGAAGGTCCAGTGTTTTTTTTTTTTTGGAAGTGTCAAATTCCCTGTGTCATCCAAACAAAGGTAGCAGGTTACACCTTCATAATTTAGAATTTATTCTCATACGGTCTACCATTTACCACGGTCTTCTATTGGTGTTGTTTTATTAATGTTTTTGAAACTTAACTTAAATCTGACATGTTTGTTTTTACGTTTTAAAATAAATACATATATATTTATTGGGAGGGAGCACTACACTAAAGGTTAATATTTTACACAGAGAATTAGCTTTTGCGAAGCTTGGTCTGTGGTTGAGCGCTTGGCAGTGTAACCGAACGTGACCGAGTCGAAACCAAGCAACCAATCGAGGGATTTTATTTGATTGTGTACGGGCATGTTGGTAAAACCTCATCCTAAACCGCCTAGTTACTCCTCATGTAAGCCACCATGTTCACCAGCAGATGTCACTGCACTAAGTGAGCGTGGACGACTGATTTCAAAACTGACGGAGAGAGAGCAGCACATTATTACTTGAGGAAAACGGACACCCTTAAAGAAGCCTGAACGGATCAGTCTGGAGCTCCAACAGGCGTGAGCGTCAACTCTTGAGGGACATAACCACAACAAACATACTGTACTGACACTGACAAAAAAAACACCTGCCATTTTACCCAGTTTCTCTGGATCTGACCTTTCTGTGACTTTTCTCTCTTTTCTCTTTGTCTTGTGGTGGAGCCAAACATTCTCTCCTGAGTCAGTTGCCATGCACATGAGCCACTGGGAATGTTTTTATTTGTTTTTTTCTTCGGCTGGCATACTGTATTGTGTATATCCTGATGCTTGCTTTTTATTTTTTTATGCTCCTTGTACATAAAGGGTTGTCTTTTACCTCGTGACATGTTGCCTTAATTACCCAGAGCGAGCCATGCATTTAGTCTTTCTGTTTCCTCCACACTGTGACTGGTCTATCTGTATATGTGTAGCATTGAAAGAAGCCGTTTTATGCTCATGTTTCCACATTCTGCAGTGCGACTTCATCATTTCCTGGGCTTTGGGTTATAAATGTTCTTATTCTGCGGAAAGGAGGAAAAAAAGACCATGTTTGACTGTCACAGATTTTTCAGCACCTTATTAAAATGAACATTTCCAGAATACCGCTGTGTCTGTGCTTCCGTTGTTGATGAACAGGCAGAGAAGAGGTTATTAAGGGACTAGATGACATCATGCCGAACCAGAGGACGAGCTTGTTTTGCGCTGCTATATCAGAACCTGCCAACCCTTCTGTTCTCACCAGGAGACTCCTGTTATTTGACCCCATCTCCTGGACGTCTCCTGTTCTTCCATTTCTCCTGTTCTTATATGCATATGCAAATCACAATGGCAGTATTTGATTGTTCTTTTTGTTGCAAGGTGTGAGTGGGCAAGGTGTGAGCTCTCTCTCTCTCTCTCTCACTCACTTACTCACTCACTCACTCTTTGATTCTGGCTCACCCCCCCAAAAAAAACTCTTTCTGAGAGAATGGGAATGTTACTCTTTTACTGTCGCTTTATGTGTGGATAAACTCCAGTCCAATGCAATTTTAAAGAGATAGTCATTTTTAAGTAATTAGTGGTTATTATTAAATATGTCTCTTTTATTGCTACTTTTAACTTTTTAATGGATCTTATGTAAGTAAAGGCTGATAAAAGAGTCAAACCCCCCAAAAGAATCTCCTGTTATTGGACGGTCTGAGGTTGGCAGATATGGTTTAGGTTACAGAAGCTGTCACTTTGATCATCAACTTCATGTTCAAATGTGTTTACCTGTAGTGTACAGGAACAGGCTGTAGATCATATGTCACAATAAACAAAAATGGTGCTAAATAGTGCTAAAAGTGGTTCTTTGAATCGTGATTATGTTCTACTAGACTCAGGTTCTGACCGCTACGCTACCCTCACACCTAGGTGGCACCGCTGATCCAACCAATATGTCTGAGTCTGTGCTCAGGAATGTGTCAAAAACAAAAAAATCTCCATGAATTCAAGGCTTCATGGGGTGTGTAATTGATAGAAAAAAAATATTTTTTGGGGTGAACTACTCTTTTAAGTGTCTTGTTCAGGAACACTTTGACATATTGCTGAGGCCTGGGATCGACCTTGGGCTTTATGGCTAGCCCAACCCGATCGCCAGAGGAAACCTTCTCATTGAACGTTTTTCAACGTTTCTCAAAATCCGTGCATAGACTACTGGAAAACCACAAATTCCGTGCATAGCCGCCTCGCATCTCCCCCATTGTGACTAAACCATTTCGGAGCCGCGCAGTCTCAAGGGAATTGTCGCCGTGTGAAGGACCACCGAGCGAGCTAAAGCGAGCGAGTTGCCGTCCTGAACATTGCGACATTCCCTTGAGCCTACTCAGCGGCGTTTGAGTTACGTACCGATAGGCACAGAATAGTAAATTTTGTTGTGGGGACTGCTCTACTTCCTGTTTTTTCCGGGTTGCGACTGGTTACGCCCACCGTGGGACTCCCCGTACATATGCACGGAATTTGGGGGTTTCTAGGCGACTATGCACGGAATGACGTGCACAAATCCGTACAATGTATACCAATTCTCTGGCGATCAGGCTGGCTAGCCAGGCAAGCTCTCTAACCATTCAGCTATGGCCACATCATCAGCAGTGATTCTAACGCAGTTGTACTCTGTAACAGTAAATAGGTTTCAGGGGAAACCAGCAAAATGAGGAATAATATAATAAAAGACTCTCTAGCTAATAAAGCGTCATGTCTCTCATTTTTTTACACTGTATTTGATATTACCTTTATATGAATTAATACATTATGCATTTCATCCTCTATATATTGTCCAGCAACCTTTATGATAACGGCGAAAAAAGATAGCCGACCCGTGGGAGCCAGAACGTTCAGATGCCGAGGCTCCTGCGCTGGGAATCGATACCATGATCTTGTGGTCTGCAGTCAACAGCTGTTCCGACTGAGCTGGAGCTATGGATAGAGCATTTGCATTAAAAGGAGAATTCACACAAGCAGAATTCACCCTCGCCAGGGTCAAAACCTTTATATTTGAAATCCAAATGTTTATGTGGATCAGAGGTCTTCAACAGGGGGCCCGCAACCCCTAGGGGGTCCGCGGAGGTACTGCAGGGGGTCCGCGAAATTGTTGTTTGATAAAGAAAAAAAAAAAACGTTTTAAAAACTTTTTGTTCATTTTCCCCCCCAAAATGTCAATATGTCTTTAAACATAACATGACATATTTTAATAGCTTTAATAGTAAAACATTTTCCGTTTCGGTAGTGACACAATGGTGTCACTACCGAAACGAAAAAAAAAATGTTCCCCCAAAAACCTGTTAGGAGTACGTTTCAGGCAATTTAAAGTTGATTGGTAGTGACTTTTTTTTTGGTCCCTAACATTCATCGAGCTCTGGACTTAGACATTTTTTTTCCGTTTCGGTAGTGACACAATGGTGTCACTACCGAAACGAAAAAAAAATTGTTCCCCCAAAAACCTGTTAGGAGTACGTTTCAGGCAATTTAAAGTTGATTGGTAGTGACTTTTTTTTTGGTCCCTAACATTCATCGAGCTCTGGACTTAATATTTTTTTTTCCGTTTCGGTAGTGACACAATGGTGTCACTACCGAAACAAAAAAAAAAAATGTTCCCCCAAAAACCTGTTAGGAGTACGTTTCAGGCAATTTAAAGTTGATTGGTAGTGACTTTTTTTTTGGTCCCTAACATTCATCGAGCTCTGGACTTAGTAAATTTTTTTCCGTTTCGGTAGTGACACTACCGAAACGAAAAGAAAACATTTTCCCCCAAAAACCTGTTAGGAGTACGTTTCAGGCAATTTAAAGTTGATTGGTAGTGACTTTTTTTTGGTCCCTAACATTCATCGAGCTCTGGACTTAGTAATTTTTTTTCCGTTTCAGTAGTGACACTACCGAAACGAAAAAAAAAATGTTCCCCCAAAAACCTGTTAGGAGTACGTTTCAGGCAATTTAAAGTTGATTGGTAGTGACTTTTTTTTGGGTCCCTAACATTCATCGAGCTCTGGACTTAGTAATATTTTGGTAGCACTTTACAATAATGACCCGTTATAAAGCATTTATAAACGTTTATAAGTAGTTTGTAGACTATTAACAAATCATTAACAACCTGTTTGTTCACATTTGTAAATGATTACTAAAACCTTTATAACTACAGTTACAAATCATTTATAAAGTATTAGTAAGTAGTGAACTATTCATGAATAAGCCATTTATATACATCTGTAAAAGATTATTAAATCATTTGTAACGACCCATTCTAAAGCATCTATAAACGTTTATAAGCAGTTTGTAGACTATTAACAAATCATTAACAACCTGTTTATTGACATTCGTAAATGATTACTAAAACCTTTATAACTACGGTTACAAATCATCTATAAAGGTATTTTATGACTATTCATGAATAAGACATGTATAATACATCTGTAAATGATTATTAAATCATTTGTAACTGATGTTACATAATATATACAAGCTATTGGTAGCTTGTTCATGTTTAACATATGCTTTGTTAAACATTCCTAAAGTATCTATAAATCCTTAATACATGTTATTATGTGCCCTATAGAAGTGAAGACAGTTCATCATTTACAACTGTCTGTTAATGTGTTTGTTCATGTTTAACATGCTTTGTAAAACATTCCTAAAATATCTAAGACTATGCATTATTATACTCTACCAGGAAGGCTGTACTTGTCAGCCATCTGTTAGCTCAATGGGTTGAGACGCAGTATTCATGATCCAGAGGCCATGAGTTCAAATCCCATTGATGTCTTTCCTATGATTCTTTCCTTTGCAGACTGGCTTCCAGAAGATTAACTGAAAACTACCAGGAAGGCTTTACTTGTCAGCCATCTGTTAGCTCAATGGGTTGAGACGCAGTATTCATGATCCAGAGGCCATGAGTTCAAATCCCATTGATGTCTTTCCTATGATTCTTTCCTTTGCAGACTGGCTTCCAGAAGATTAACTGAAAACTACCAGGAAGGCTTTACTTGTCAGCCATCTGTTAGCTCAATGGGTTGAGACGCAGTATTCATGATCCAGAGGCCATGAGTTCAAATCCCATTGATGTCTTTCCTATGATTCTTTCCTTTGCAGACTGGCTTCCAGAAGATTAACTGAAAACTACCAGGAAGGCTTTACTTGTCAGCCATCTGTTAGCTCAATGGGTTGAGACGCAGTATTCATGATCCAGAGGCCATGAGTTCAAATCCCATTGATGTCTTTCCTATGATTCTTTCCTTTGCAGACTGGCTTCCAGAAGATCAACTGAAAACTACCAGGAAGGCTGTACTTGTCAGCCATCTGTTAGCTCAATGGGTTGAGACGCAGTATACATGATCCAGAGGCCATGAGTTCAAATCCCACTGGTGTCTTTACTGTGATGCTTTCCTTTGCAGACTAACTTCTAGAAAAACAAGTTAAAACCACCAGGAAACCTGTAACTCTCAGCCAACAGCTTAGCTCAACTGGTAGAGTGTCTGTCCAATAACATGACTTGACTTGACTCGAGTGGCAATCGAACCCACTCAAGTCAAGTCATGTTATTGGACAGACGCTCTACCAGTCGAGCTATGCTGTTGGCTGAGAGTTACAGGTTTCCTGGTGGTTTTAACTTGTTTTTCTAGAAGTTAGTCTGCAAAGGGAAGCATCACTAAGGATATCAGTCAATTTATCCATTGCCCCAAGTTACCGGGGACACTTGACTCGAGTGGGAATCGAACCCACTAAAGTCAAGTCAAGTCATGTTATTGGACAGACGCTCTACCAGTTGAGCTATGCTGTTGGCTGAGAGTTACAGGTTTCCTGGTGGTTTTAACTTGTTTTTCTAGAAGTTAGTCTGCAAAGGGAAGCATCACTAAGGATATCAGTCAATTTATCTGTTGCCCCAAGTTACCGGGGACACTTGACTCGAGTGGGAATCGAACCCACTAAAGTCAAGTCAAGTCATGTTATTGGACAGACGCTCTACCAGTTGAGCTATGCTGTTGGCTGAGAGTTACAGGTTTCCTGGTGGTTTTAACTTGTTTTTCTAGAAGTTAGTCTGCAAAGGGAAGCATCACTAAGGATATCAGTCAATTTATCTGTTGCCCCAAGTTACCGGGGACACTTGACTCGAGTGGGAATCCAACCCACTCAAGTCAAGTCATGTTATTGGACAAACGCTCTACCAGTTGAGCTAAGCTGTTGGCTGAGAGTTACAGGTTTCCTGGTGGTTTTAACTTTCGTTTCGGTAAAATGAATTTTACCGAAACGAAACATTTTCCTGTTTTTTTTGGGTAGGCTAGATAATTGGAAAAATGGCAAAGACATTCTTTGATTTTTATTCTTGGATGAAAGATTTGAAAAAAAAAACTATTTTGAGCTTTTTTCAGTGTCAGTCCCAAATCAAAAGAAGCCAAAATACTAAGCAGAATATCAGAAAAATGGAGCATTTCCCTGATTTTTTGGTGGGATAGAAAATTGAAAAAAATGAAGCAATACGATACGATACGATACGATATAACTTTATTGTCAGCTTTCACCGAAATTTGCTTTGTGTCCATGACGTCACCGTTCAAGATACAGGCAGGACATACACAATACATTACACAAAGTACATTACAGGACATACATCACAGAAGCAGACAGAAACAAGCAATGTTTTATTTAGGTTCTGAAACGAAAGTCAGTAAGATAGACTTGAGAAGTGAATTCGAATTGAATCTCAGATTATACTAAGATACCTTCACAGGCCCGGGGGATCTTAGTATAATCTGAGCTTCAAATTGGAAGTGAATATTTGAAAAATTGAGCAATATATAATTTGGGGTCTGAAAGGAAAATCAGTAAAATAATTGTTTAAAAAGTGAATTGGAATAGAATGTGAGATTATTCTAAGATCCCCTGACCCATGTCCACAGTAAGGTGGAATTTTTGAACTGTAAATGGAGTTTCTAGGTGAAAGTGTTTTTTTGATGTCCCAAATCCTTCCATCGACCTCCATTATAAATCTCTGAACTTTTAAAGGAGTACAATTCTAAAACTATTAAACATTTCAAAGATTCCTTTTCAGGCAAACATGTCCACAGCAAGATGAACATTTTAAAGTATGAATGGGGTTACTAGCAGTAAGTATGTAGGATTAGTAGCCTGTACTCGTTTCCCTTTGCCGCATCCACAATGCATGGGACGCTTAAAGTTTAATATCTCCCAAACTACAAATGATTTCAAAGAAAAAATCTCAAGCATGCATGTCCACAGTAAGGTGGAATTTTTGAACTGTGAATGGAGTTTCTAGGTGAAAGTTTTTTTTTGATGTCCCAAATCCTTCCATCGACCTCCATTATAAATCTCTGAACTTTTAAATGAGTACAATTCTAAAACTATGCAACATTTCAAAGATTCCTTTTCAGGCAAACATGTCCAGAGTAAGACGAACATTTTAAAGTATGAATGAGGTTACTAGGCGTAAGTATGTAGTTGTAAGCCTGCCTTTAAATGTCCATTGCCGCATCGACAATGAATGGGGCGCTTAAAGTTAAATATCTCCAAAACTACAAATGATTTCAAAAGAAAAAATCTCAAGCATGCATGTCCACAGTAAGGTGGAATTTTTTAACTGTGAATGGAGTTTCTAGGTGAACGTGTTTTTTTGAGGTCCCTATAACCTAACCCTAACCTTCCATCCGCCTCCATTCTAAATCTCTGAACTTTTAAATGAGTACAATTCTAAAACTATGCAACATTTCAAAGATTCCTTTTCAGGCAAACATGTCCAGAGTAAGACGAACATTTTAAAGTATGAATGAGGTTACTAGGCGTAAGTATGTAGTTGTAAGCCTGCCTTTAAATGTCCATTGCCGCATCAACAATGAATGGGGCGCTTAAAGTTAAATATCTCCAAAACTACAAATGATTTCAAAAGAAAAAATCTCAAGCATGCATGTCCACAGTAAGGTGAAATTTTTGAACTGTGAATGGAGTTTCTAGGTGAACGTGTTTTTTTGAGGTCCCTATACCCTAACCCTAACCTTCCATCCGCCTCCATTCTAAATCTCTGAACTTTTAAATGAGTACAATTCTAAAACTATGCAACATTTCAAAGATTCCTTTTCAGGCAAACATGTCCAGAGTTAGACGAACATTTTAAAGTATGAATGAGGTTACTAGGCGTAAGTATGTAGTTGTAAGCCTGCCTTTAAATGTCCATTGCCGCATCGACAATGAATGGGGCGCTTAAAGTTAAATATCTCCAAAACTACAAATGATTTCAAAAGAAAAAATCTCAAGCATGCATGTCCACAGTAAGGTGGAATTTTTGAACTGTGAATGGAGTTTCTAGGTGAACGTGTTTTTTGAGGTCCCTATAACCTAACCCTAACCTTCCATCCGCCTCCCTTCTAAATCTCTGAACTTTTAAATGAGTACAATTCTAAAACTATGCAACATTTCAAAGATTCCTTTTCAGGCAAACATGTCCAGAGTAAGACGAACATTTTAAAGTATGAATGAGGTTACTAGGCGTAAGTATGTAGTTGTAAGCCTGCCTTTAAATGTCCATTGCCGCATCGACAATGAATGGGGCGCTTAAAGTTAAATATCTCCAAAACTACAAATGATTTCAAAAGAAAAAATCTCAAGCATGCATGTCCACAGTAAGGTGGAATTTTTGAACTGTGAATGGAGTTTCTAGGTGAACGTGTTTTTTTGAGGTCCCTATACCCTAACCCTAACCTTCCATCCGCCTCCATTCTAAATCTCTGAACTTTTAAATGAGTACAATTCTAAAACTATGCAACATTTCAAAGATTCCTTTTCAGGCAAACATGTCCAGAGTAAGACGAACATTTTAAAGTATGAATGAGGTTACTAGGCGTAAGTATGTAGTTGTAAGCCTGCCTTTAAATGTCCATTGCCGCATCGACAATGAATGGGGCCCTTAAAGTTAAATATCTCCAAAACTACAACTGATTTCAAAAGAAAAAATCTCAAGCATGCATGTCCACAGTAAGGTGGAATTTTTGAACTGTGAATGGAGTTTCTAGGTGAACGTGTTTTTTTGAGGTCCCTATAACCTAACCCTAACCTTCCATCCGCCTCCCTTCTAAATCTCTGAACTTTTAAATGAGTACAATTCTAAAACTATGCAACATTTCAAAGATTCCTTTTCAGGCAAACATGTCCAGAGTAAGACGAACATTTTAAAGTATGAATGAGGTTACTAGGCGTAAGTATGTAGTTGTAAGCCTGCCTTTAAATGTCCATTGCCGCATCGACAATGAATGGGGCGCTTAAAGTTAAATATCTCCAAAACTACAAATGATTTCAAAAGAAAAAATCTCAAGCATGCATGTCCACAGTAAGGTGGAATTTTTGAACTGTGAATGGAGTTTCTAGGTGAACGTGTTTTTTTGAGGTCCCTATAACCTAACCCTAACCTTCCATCCGCCTCCATTCTAAATCTCTGAACTTTTAAATGAGTACAATTCTAAAACTATGCAACATTTCAAAGATTCCTTTTCAGGCAAACATGTCCAGAGTAAGACGAACATTTTAAAGTATGAATGAGGTTACTAGGCGTAAGTATGTAGTTGTAAGCCTGCCTTTAAATGTCCATTGCCGCATCGACAATGAATGGGGCGCTTAAAGTTAAATATCTCCAAAACTACAAATGATTTCAAAAGAAAAAATCTCAAGCATGCATGTCCACAGTAAGGTGGAATTTTTGAACTGTGAATGGAGTTTCTAGGTGAACGTGTTTTTTGAGGTCCCTATACCCTAACCCCAACCTTCCATCCGCCTCCATTCTAAATCTCTGAACTTTTAAATGAGTACAATTCTAAAACTATGCAACATTTCAAAGATTCCTTTTCAGGCAAACATGTCCAGAGTAAGACGAACATTTTAAAGTATGAATGAGGTTACTAGGCGTAAGTATGTAGTTGTAAGCCTGCCTTTAAATGTCCATTGCCGCATCGAAAATGAATGGGGCGCTTAAAGTTAAATATCTCCAAAACTACAAAAAAATTCAAAAGAAAAAATCTCAAGCATGCATGTCCACAGTAAGGTGGAATTTTTGAACTGTGAATGGAGTTTCTAGGTGAACGTGTTTTTTTGAGGTCCCTATACCCTAACCCTAACCTTCCATCCGCCTCCATTCTAAATCTCTGAACTTTTAAATGAGTACAATTCTAAAACTATGCAACATTTCAAAGATTCCTTTTCAGGCAAACATGTCCAGAGTTAGACGAACATTTTAAAGTATGAATGAGGTTACTAGGCGTAAGTATGTAGTTGTAAGCCTGCCTTTAAATGTCCATTGCCGCATCGACAATGAATGGGGCGCTTAAAGTTAAATATCTCCAAAACTACAAATGATTTCAAAAGAAAAAATCTCAAGCATGCATGTCCACAGTAAGGTGGAATTTTTGAACTGTGAATGGAGTTTCTAGGTGAACGTGTTTTTTTGAGGTCCCTATAACCTAACCCTAACCTTCCATCCGCCTCCATTCTAAATCTCTGAACTTTTAAATGAGTACAATTCTAAAACTATGCAACATTTCAAAGATTCCTTTTCAGGCAAACATGTCCAGAGTAAGACGAACATTTTAAAGTAGGAATGAGGTTACTAGGCGTAAGTATGTAGTTGTAAGCCTGCCTTTAAATGTCCATTGCCGCATCGACAATGAATGGGGCGCTTAAAGTTAAATATCTCCAAAACTACAAATGATTTCAAAAGAAAAAATCTCAAGCATGCATGTCCACAGTAAGGTGGAATTTTTGAACTGTGAATGGAGTTTCTAGGTGAACGTGTTTTTTTGAGGTCCCTATACCCTAACCCTAACCTTCCATCCGCCTCCATTCTAAATCTCTGAACTTTTAAATGAGTACAATTCTAAAACTATGCAACATTTCAAAGATTCCTTTTCAGGCAAACATGTCCAGAGTAAGACGAACATTTTAAAGTATGAATGAGGTTACTAGGCGTAAGTATGTAGTTGTAAGCCTGCCTTTAAATGTCCATTGCCGCATCGACAATGAATGGGGCGCTTAAAGTTAAATATCTCCAAAACTACAAATGATTTCAAAAGAAAAAATCTCAAGCATGCATGTCCACAGTAAGGTGGAATTTTTGAACTGTGAATGGAGTTTCTAGGTGAACGTGTTTTTTTGAGGTCCCTATACCCTAACCCTAACCTTCCATCCGCCTCCATTCTAAATCTCTGAACTTTTAAATGAGTACAATTCTAAAACTATGCAACATTTCAAAGATTCCTTTTCAGGCAAACATGTCCAGAGTTAGACGAACATTTTAAAGTATGAATGAGGTTACTAGGCGTAAGTATGTAGTTGTAAGCCTGCCTTTAAATGTCCATTGCCGCATCGACAATGAATGGGGCGCTTAAAGTTAAATATCTCCAAAACTACAAATGATTTCAAAAGAAAAAATCTCAAGCATGCATGTCCACAGTAAGGTGGATTTTTTGAACTGTGAATGGAGTTTCTAGGTGAACGTGTTTTTTTGAGGTCCCTATACCCTAACCCTAACCTTCCATCCGCCTCCATTCTAAATCTCTGAACTTTTAAATGAGTACAATTCTAAAACTATGCAACATTTCAAAGATTCCTTTTCAGGCAAACATGTCCAGAGTTAGACGAACATTTTAAAGTATGAATGAGGTTACTAGGCGTAAGTATGTAGTTGTAAGCCTGCCTTTAAATGTCCATTGCCGCATCGACAATGAATGGGGCGCTTAAAGTTAAATATCTCCAAAACTACAAATGATTTCAAAAGAAAAAATCTCAAGCATGCATGTCCACAGTAAGGTGGAATTTTTGAACTGTGAATGGAGTTTCTAGGTGAACGTGTTTTTTTGAGGTCCCTATAACCTAACCCTAACCTTCCATCCGCCTCCATTCTAAATCTCTGAACTTTTAAATGAGTACAATTCTAAAACTATGCAACATTTCAAAGATTCCTTTTCAGGCAAACATGTCCAGAGTAAGACGAACATTTTAAAGTATGAATGAGGTTACTAGGCGTAAGTATGTAGTTGTAAGCCTGCCTTTAAATGTCCATTGCCGCATCGACAATGAATGGGGCGCTTAAAGTTAAATATCTCCAAAACTACAAATGATTTCAAAAGAAAAAATCTCAAGCATGCATGTCCACAGTAAGGTGGAATTTTTGAACTGTGAATGGAGTTTCTAGGTGAACGTGTTTTTTTGAGGTCCCTATAACCTAACCCTAACCTTCCATCCGCCTCCATTCTAAATCTCTGAACTTTTAAATGAGTACAATTCTAAAACTATGCAACATTTCAAAGATTCCTTTTCAGGCAAACATGTCCAGAGTAAGACGAACATTTTAAAGTATGAATGAGGTTACTAGGCGTAAGTATGTAGTTGTAAGCCTGCCTTTAAATGTCCATTGCCGCATCGACAATGAATGGGGCGCTTAAAGTTAAATATCTCCAAAACTACAAATGATTTCAAAAGAAAAAATCTCAAGCATGCATGTCCACAGTAAGGTGGAATTTTTGAACTGTGAATGGAGTTTCTAGGTGAACGTGTTTTTTTGAGGTCCCTATAACCTAACCCTAACCTTCCATCCGCCTCCATTCTAAATCTCTGAACTTTTAAATGAGTACAATTCTAAAACTATGCAACATTTCAAAGATTCCTTTTCAGGCAAACATGTCCAGAGTAAGACGAACATTTTAAAGTATGAATGAGGTTACTAGGCGTAAGTATGTAGTTGTAAGCCTGCCTTTAAATGTCCATTGCCGCATCGACAATGAATGGGGCGCTTAAAGTTAAATATCTCCAAAACTACAAATGATTTCAAAAGAAAAAATCTCAAGCATGCATGTCCACAGTAAGGTGGATTTTTTGAACTGTGAATGGAGTTTCTAGGTGAACGTGTTTTTTTGAGGTCCCTATACCCTAACCCTAACCTTCCATCCGCCTCCATTCTAAATCTCTGAACTTTTAAATGAGTACAATTCTAAAACTATGCAACATTTCAAAGATTCCTTTTCAGGCAAACATGTCCAGAGTTAGACGAACATTTTAAAGTATGAATGAGGTTACTAGGCGTAAGTATGTAGTTGTAAGCCTGCCTTTAAATGTCCATTGCCGCATCGACAATGAATGGGGCGCTTAAAGTTAAATATCTCCAAAACTACAAATGATTTCAAAAGAAAAAATCTCAAGCATGCATGTCCACAGTAAGGTGGAATTTTTGAACTGTGAATGGAGTTTCTAGGTGAACGTGTTTTTTTGAGGTCCCTATAACCTAACCCTAACCTTCCATCCACCTCCATTCTAAATCTCTGAACTTTTAAATGAGTACAATTCTAAAACTATGCAACATTTCAAAGATTCCTTTTCAGGCAAACATGTCCAGAGTAAGACGAACATTTTAAAGTATGAATGAGGTTACTAGGCGTAAGTATGTAGTTGTAAGCCTGCCTTTAAATGTCCATTGCCGCATTGACAATGAATGGGGCGCTTAAAGTTAAATATCTCCAAAACTACAAATGATTTCAAAAGAAAAAATCTCAAGCATGCATGTCCACAGTAAGGTGGAATTTTTGAACTGTGAATGGAGTTTCTAGGTGAACGTGTTTTTTTGAGGTCCCTATACCCTAACCCTAACCTTCCATCCGCCTCCATTCTAAATCTCTGAACTTTTAAATGAGTACAATTCTAAAACTATGCAACATTTCAAAGATTCCTTTTCAGGCAAACATGTCCAGAGTAAGACGAACATTTTAAAGTATGAATGAGGTTACTAGGCGTAAGTATGTAGTTGTAAGCCTGCCTTTAAATGTCCATTGCCGCATCGACAATGAATGGGGCCCTTAAAGTTAAATATCTCCAAAACTACAAATGATTTCAAAAGAAAAAATCTCAAGCATGCATGTCCACAGTAAGGTGGAATTTTTGAACTGTGAATGGAGTTTCTAGGTGAACGTGTTTTTTTGAGGTCCCTATAACCTAACCCTAACCTTCCATCCGCCTCCATTCTAAATCTCTGAACTTTTAAATGAGTACAATTCTAAAACTATGCAACATTTCAAAGATTCCTTTTCAGGCAAACATGTCCAGAGTAAGACGAACATTTTAAAGTAGGAATGAGGTTACTAGGCGTAAGTATGTAGTTGTAAGCCTGCCTTTAAATGTCCATTGCCGCATCGACAATGAATGGGGCCCTTAAAGTTAAATATCTCCAAAACTACAAATGATTTCAAAAGAAAAAATCTCAAGCATGCATGTCCACAGTAAGGTGGAATTTTTGAACTGTGAATGGAGTTTCTAGGTGAACGTGTTTTTTTGAGGTCCCTATAACCTAACCCTAACCTTCCATCCGCCTCCATTTTAAATCTCTGAACTTTTAAATGAGTACAATTCTAAAACTATGCAACATTTCAAAGATTCCTTTTCAGGCAAACATGTCCAGAGTAAGACGAACATTTTAAAGTAGGAATGAGGTTACTAGGCGTAAGTATGTAGTTGTAAGCCTGCCTTTAAATGTCCATTGCCGCATCGACAATGAATGGGGCGCTTAAAGTTAAATATCTCCAAAACTACAAATGATTTCAAAAGAAAAAATCTCAAGCATGCATGTCCACAGTAAGGTGGAATTTTTGAACTGTGAATGGAGTTTCTAGGTGAACATGTGTTTTTGAGGTCCCTATAACCTAACCCTAACCTTCCATCCGCCTCCATTCTAAATCTCTGAACTTTTAAATGAGTACAATTCTAAAACTATGCAACATTTCAAAGATTCCTTTTCAGGCAAACATGTCCAGAGTAAGACGAACATTTTAAAGTATGAATGAGGTTACTAGGCGTAAGTATGTAGTTGTAAGCCTGCCTTTAAATGTCCATTGCCGCATCGACAATGAATGGGGCGCTTAAAGTTAAATATCTCCAAAACTACAAATGATTTCAAAAGAAAAAATCTCAAGCATGCATGTCCACAGTAAGGTGGAATTTTTGAACTGTGAATGGAGTTTCTAGGTGAACGTGTTTTTTTGAGGTCCCTATAACCTAACCCTAACCTTCCATCCGCCTCCATTCTAAATCTCTGAACTTTTAAATGAGTACAATTCTAAAACTATGCAACATTTCAAAGATTCCTTTTCAGGCAAACATGTCCAGAGTAAGACGAACATTTTAAAGTATGAATGAGGTTACTAGGCGTAAGTATGTAGTTGTAAGCCTGCCTTTAAATGTCCATTGCCGCATCGACAATGAATGGGGCCCTTAAAGTTAAATATCTCCAAAACTACAAATGATTTCAAAAGAAAAAATCTCAAGCATGCATGTCCACAGTAAGGTGGAATTTTTGAACTGTGAATGGAGTTTCTAGGTGAACGTGTTTTTTTGAGGTCCCTATAACCTAACCCTAACCTTCCATCCGCCTCCATTCTAAATCTCTGAACTTTTAAATGAGTACAATTCTAAAACTATGCAACATTTCAAAGATTCCTTTTCAGGCAAACATGTCCAGAGTAAGACGAACATTTTAAAGTAGGAATGAGGTTACTAGGCGTAAGTATGTAGTTGTAAGCCTGCCTTTAAATGTCCATTGCCGCATCGACAATGAATGGGGCCCTTAAAGTTAAATATCTCCAAAACTACAAATGATTTCAAAAGAAAAAATCTCAAGCATGCATGTCCACAGTAAGGTGGAATTTTTGAACTGTGAATGGAGTTTCTAGGTGAACGTGTTTTTTTGAGGTCCCTATAACCTAACCCTAACCTTCCATCCGCCTCCATTCTAAATCTCTGAACTTTTAAATGAGTACAATTCTAAAACTATGCAACATTTCAAAGATTCCTTTTCAGGCAAACATGTCCAGAGTAAGACGAACATTTTAAAGTATGAATGAGGTTACTAGGCGTAAGTATGTAGTTGTAAGCCTGCCTTTAAATGTCCATTGCCGCATCGACAATGAATGGGGCCCTTAAAGTTAAATATCTCCAAAACTACAAATGATTTCAAAAGAAAAAATCTCAAGCATGCATGTCCACAGTAAGGTGGAATTTTTGAACTGTGAATGGAGTTTCTAGGTGAACGTGTTTTTTTGAGGTCCCTATAACCTAACCCTAACCTTCCATCCGCCTCCATTCTAAATCTCTGAACTTTTAAATGAGTACAATTCTAAAACTATGCAACATTTCAAAGATTCCTTTTCAGGCAAACATATCCAGAGTAAGACGAACATTTTAAAGTAGGAATGAGGTTACTAGGCGTAAGTATGTAGTTGTAAGCCTGCCTTTAAATGTCCATTGCCGCATCGACAATGAATGGGGCCCTTAAAGTTAAATATCTCCAAAACTACAAATGATTTCAAAAGAAAAAATCTCAAGCATGCATGTCCACAGTAAGGTGGAATTTTTGAACTGTGAATGGAGTTTCTAGGTGAACGTGTTTTTTTGAGGTCCCTATAACCTAACCCTAACCTTCCATCCGCCTCCATTCTAAATCTCTGAACTTTTAAATGAGTACAATTCTAAAACTATGCAACATTTCAAAGATTCCTTTTCAGGCAAACATGTCCAGAGTAAGACGAACATTTTAAAGTAGGAATGAGGTTACTAGGCGTAAGTATGTAGTTGTAAGCCTGCCTTTAAATGTCCATTGCCGCATCGACAATGAATGGGGCCCTTAAAGTTAAATATCTCCAAAACTACAAATGATTTCAAAAGAAAAAATCTCAAGCATGCATGTCCACAGTAAGGTGGAATTTTTGAACTGTGAATGGAGTTTCTAGGTGAACGTGTTTTTTTGAGGTCCCTATAACCTAGCCCTAACCTTCCATCCGCCTCCATTCTAAATCTCTGAACTTTTAAATGAGTACAATTCTAAAACTATGCAACATTTCAAAGATTCCTTTTCAGGCAAACATGTCCAGAGTAAGACGAACATTTTAAAGTAGGAATGAGGTTACTAGGCGTAAGTATGTAGTTGTAAGCCTGCCTTTAAATGTCCATTGCCGCATCGACAATGAATGGGGCGCTTAAAGTTAAATATCTCCAAAACTACAAATGATTTCAAAAGAAAAAATCTCAAGCATGCATGTCCACAGTAAGGTGGAATTTTTGAACTGTGAATGGAGTTTCTAGGTGAACGTGTTTTTTTGAGGTCCCTATAACCTAACCCTAACCTTCCATCCGCCTCCATTCTAAATCTCTGAACTTTTAAATGAGTACAATTCTAAAACTATGCAACATTTCAAAGATTCCTTTTCAGGCAAACATGTCCAGAGTAAGACGAACATTTTAAAGTATGAATGAGGTTACTAGGCGTAAGTATGTAGTTGTAAGCCTGCCTTTAAATGTCCATTGCCGCATCGACAATGAATGGGGCCCTTAAAGTTAAATATCTCCAAAACTACAAATGATTTCAAAAGAAAAAATCTCAAGCATGCATGTCCCAGTAAGGTGGAATTTTTGAACTGTGAATGGAGTTTCTAGGTGAACGTGTTTTTTTGAGGTCCCTATAACCTAACCCTAACCTTCCATCCGCCTCCATTCTAAATCTCTGAACTTTTAAATGAGTACAATTCTAAAACTATGCAACATTTCAAAGATTCCTTTTCAGGCAAACATGTCCAGAGTAAGACGAACATTTTAAAGTAGGAATGAGGTTACTAGGCGTAAGTATGTAGTTGTAAGCCTGCCTTTAAATGTCCATTGCCGCATCGACAATGAATGGGGCGCTTAAAGTTAAATATCTCCAAAACTACAAATGATTTCAAAAGAAAAAATCTCAAGCATGCATGTCCACAGTAAGGTGGAATTTTTGAACTGTGAATGGAGTTTCTAGGTGAACGTGTTTTTTTGAGGTCCCTAACCTAACCCTAACCTTCCATCCGCCTCCATTCTAAATCTCTGAACTTTTAAATGAGTACAATTCTAAAACTATGCAACATTTCAAATATTCCTTTTCAGGCAAACATGTCCAGAGTAAGACGAACATTTTAAAGTATGAATGAGGTTACTAGGCGTAAGTATGTAGTTGTAAGCCTGCCTTTAAATGTCCATTGCCGCATTGACAATGAATGGGGCGCTTAAAGTTAAATATCTCCAAAACTACAAATGATTTCAAAAGAAAAAATCTCAAGCATGCATGTCCACAGTAAGGTGGAATTTTTGAACTGTGAATGGAGTTTCTAGGTGAACGTGTTTTTTTGAGGTCCCTATACCCTAACCCTAACCTTCCATCCGCCTCCATTCTAAATCTCTGAACTTTTAAATGAGTACAATTCTAAAACTATGCAACATTTCAAAGATTCCTTTTCAGGCAAACATGTCCAGAGTAAGACGAACATTTTAAAGTATGAATGAGGTTACTAGGCGTAAGTATGTAGTTGTAAGCCTGCCTTTAAATGTCCATTGCCGCATCGACAATGAATGGGGCGCTTAAAGTTAAATATCTCCAAAACTACAAATGATTTCAAAAGAAAAAATCTCAAGCATGCATGTCCACAGTAAGGTGGAATTTTTGAACTGTGAATGGAGTTTCTAGGTGAACGTGTTTTTTTGAGGTCCCTATAACCTAACCCTAACCTTCCATCCGCCTCCATTCTAAATCTCTGAACTTTTAAATGAGTACAATTCTAAAACTATGCAACATTTCAAAGATTCCTTTTCAGGCAAACATGTCCAGAGTAAGACGAACATTTTAAAGTAGGAATGAGGTTACTAGGCGTAAGTATGTAGTTGTAAGCCTGCCTTTAAATGTCCATTGCCGCATCGACAATGAATGGGGCCCTTAAAGTTAAATATCTCCAAAACTACAAATGATTTCAAAAGAAAAAATCTCAAGCATGCATGTCCACAGTAAGGTGGAATTTTTGAACTGTGAATGGAGTTTCTAGGTGAACGTGTTTTTTTGAGGTCCCTATAACCTAACCCTAACCTTCCATCCGCCTCCATTCTAAATCTCTGAACTTTTAAATGAGTACAATTCTAAAACTATGCAACATTTCAAAGATTCCTTTTCAGGCAAACATGTCCAGAGTAAGACGAACATTTTAAAGTAGGAATGAGGTTACTAGGCGTAAGTATGTAGTTGTAAGCCTGCCTTTAAATGTCCATTGCCGCATCGACAATGAATGGGGCGCTTAAAGTTAAATATCTCCAAAACTACAAATGATTTCAAAAGAAAAAATCTCAAGCATGCATGTCCACAGTAAGGTGGAATTTTTGAACTGTGAATGGAGTTTCTAGGTGAACATGTGTTTTTGAGGTCCCTATAACCTAACCCTAACCTTCCATCCGCCTCCATTCTAAATCTCTGAACTTTTAAATGAGTACAATTCTAAAACTATGCAACATTTCAAAGATTCCTTTTCAGGCAAACATGTCCAGAGTAAGACGAACATTTTAAAGTATGAATGAGGTTACTAGGCGTAAGTATGTAGTTGTAAGCCTGCCTTTAAATGTCCATTGCCGCATCGACAATGAATGGGGCGCTTAAAGTTAAATATCTCCAAAACTACAAATGATTTCAAAAGAAAAAATCTCAAGCATGCATGTCCACAGTAAGGTGGAATTTTTGAACTGTGAATGGAGTTTCTAGGTGAACGTGTTTTTTTGAGGTCCTTATAACCTAACCCTAACCTTCCATCCGCCTCCATTCTAAATCTCTGAACTTTTAAATGAGTACAATTCTAAAACTATGCAACATTTCAAAGATTCCTTTTCAGGCAAACATGTCCAGAGTAAGACGAACATTTTAAAGTATGAATGAGGTTACTAGGCGTAAGTATGTAGTTGTAAGCCTGCCTTTAAATGTCCATTGCCGCATCGACAATGAATGGGGCCCTTAAAGTTAAATATCTCCAAAACTACAAATGATTTCAAAAGAAAAAATCTCAAGCATGCATGTCCACAGTAAGGTGGAATTTTTGAACTGTGAATGGAGTTTCTAGGTGAACGTGTTTTTTTGAGGTCCCTATAACCTAACCCTAACCTTCCATCCGCCTCCATTCTAAATCTCTGAACTTTTAAATGAGTACAATTCTAAAACTATGCAACATTTCAAAGATTCCTTTTCAGGCAAACATGTCCAGAGTAAGACGAACATTTTAAAGTAGGAATGAGGTTACTAGGCGTAAGTATGTAGTTGTAAGCCTGCCTTTAAATGTCCATTGCCGCATCGACAATGAATGGGGCCCTTAAAGTTAAATATCTCCAAAACTACAAATGATTTCAAAAGAAAAAATCTCAAGCATGCATGTCCACAGTAAGGTGGAATTTTTGAAATGTGAATAGAGTTTCTAGGTGAACGTGTTTTTTTGAGGTCCCTATAACCTAACCCTAACCTTCCATCCGCCTCCATTCTAAATCTCTGAACTTTTAAATGAGTACAATTCTAAAACTATGCAACATTTCAAAGATTCCTTTTCAGGCAAACATGTCCAGAGTAAGACGAACATTTTAAAGTAGGAATGAGGTTACTAGGCGTAAGTATGTAGTTGTAAGCCTGCCTTTAAATGTCCATTGCCGCATCGACAATGAATGGGGCGCTTAAAGTTAAATATCTCCAAAACTACAAATGATTTCAAAAGAAAAAATCTCAAGCATGCATGTCCACAGTAAGGTGGAATTTTTGAACTGTGAATGGAGTTTCTAGGTGAACGTGTTTTTTTGAGGTCCCTATAACCTAACCCTAACCTTCCATCCGCCTCCATTCTAAATCTCTGAACTTTTAAATGAGTACAATTCTAAAACTATGCAACATTTCAAAGATTCCTTTTCAGGCAAACATGTCCAGAGTAAGACGAACATTTTAAAGTATGAATGAGGTTACTAGGCGTAAGTATGTAGTTGTAAGCCTGCCTTTAAATGTCCATTGCCGCATCGACAATGAATGGGGCGCTTAAAGTTAAATATCTCCAAAACTACAAATGATTTCAAAAGAAAAAATCTCAAGCATGCATGTCCACAGTAAGGTGGAATTTTTGAACTGTGAATGGAGTTTCTAGGTGAACGTGTTTTTTTGAGGTCCCTATAACCTAACCCTAACCTTCCATCCGCCTCCATTCTAAATCTCTGAACTTTTAAATGAGTACAATTCTAAAACTATGCAACATTTCAAAGATTCCTTTTCAGGCAAACATGTCCAGAGTAAGACGAACATTTTAAAGTATGAATGAGGTTACTAGGCGTAAGTATGTAGTTGTAAGCCTGCCTTTAAATGTCCATTGCCGCATCGACAATGAATGGGGCGCTTAAAGTTAAATATCTCCAAAACTACAAATGATTTCAAAAGAAAAAATCTCAAGCATGCATGTCCACAGTAAGGTGGAATTTTTGAACTGTGATTGGAGTTTCTAGGTGAACGTGTTTTTTTGAGGTCCCTATACCCTAACCCTAACCTTCCATCCGCCTCCATTCTAAATCTCTGAACTTTTAAATGAGTACAATTCTAAAACTATGCAACATTTCAAAGATTCCTTTTCAGGCAAACATGTCCAGAGTAAGACGAACATTTTAAAGTATGAATGAGGTTACTAGGCGTAAGTATGTAGTTGTAAGCCTGCCTTTAAATGTCCATTGCCGCATCAACAATGAATGGGGCGCTTAAAGTTAAATATCTCCAAAACTACAAATGATTTCAAAAGAAAAAATCTCAAGCATGCATGTCCACAGTAAGGTGGAATTTTTGAACTGTGAATGGAGTTTCTAGGTGAACGTGTTTTTTTGAGGTCCCTATAACCTAACCCTAACCTTCCATCCGCCTCCATTCTAAATCTCTGAACTTTTAAATGAGTACAATTCTAAAACTATGCAACATTTCAAAGATTCCTTTTCAGGCAAACATGTCCAGAGTAAGACGAACATTTTAAAGTATGAATGAGGTTACTAGGCGTAAGTATGTAGTTGTAAGCCTGCCTTTAAATGTCCATTGCCGCATCGACAATGAATGGGGCGCTTAAAGTTAAATATCTCCAAAACTACAAATGATTTCAAAAGAAAAAATCTCAAGCATGCATGTCCACAGTAAGGTGGAAATTTTGAACTGTGAATGGAGTTTCTAGGTGAAAGTGTTTTTTTGAGGTCCCAAATTCGTCCATCGACCTCCATTATAAATCTCTGAACTTTTAAAGGAGTACAATTCTAAAACTATTAAACATTTCAAAGATTCCCTTTCAGGCAAACATGTCCACAGTAAGATGAACATTTTAAAGTATGAATGGGGTTACTAGCAGTAAGTATGTAGGATTAGTAGCCTGTACTCGTTTCCCTTTGCCGCATCCACAATCCATGGGGCGCTTAAAGTTAAATATCTCCAAAACTACAAATGATTTCAAAGAAAAAATCTCAAGCATGCATGTCCACAGTAAGGTGGAATTTTTGAACTGTGAATGGAGTTTCTAGGTGAAAGTGTTTTTTTGAGGTCCCAAATCCTTCCATCGACCTCCATTATAAATCTCTGAACTTTTAAAGGAGTACAATTCTAAAACTATTAAACATTTCAAAGATTCCTTTTCAGGCAAACATGTCCACAGTAAGATGAACATTTTAAAGTATGAATGGAGTTACTAGCAGTAAGTATGTAGGATTAATAGCCTGTACTCGTTTCCCTTTGCCGCATCCACAATGCATGGGGCGCTTAAAGTTAAATATCTCCCAAACTACAAATGATTTCAAAGAAAAAATCTCAAGCATGCATGTCCACAGTAAGGTGGAATTTTTGAACTGTAAATGGAGTTTCTAGGTGAAAGTGTTTTTTTGATGTCCCAAATCCTTCCATCGACCTCCATTATAAATCTCTGAACTTTTAAAGGAGTACAATTCTAAAACTATTAAACATTTCAAAGATTCCTTTTCAGGCAAACATGTCCACAGTAAGATGAACATTTTAAAGTATGAATGGGGTTACTAGCAGTAAATATGTAGGATTAGTAGCCTGTACTCGTTTCCCTTTGCCGCATCCACAATCCATGGGGCGCTTAAAGTTAAATATCTCCAAAACTACAAATGATTTCAAAGAAAAAATCTCACGCATGCATGTCCACAGTAAGGTGGAATTTTTGAACTGTGAATGGAGTTTCTAGGTGAAAGTGTTTTTTTGTGTTTTTTTGATGTCCCAAATTCTTCCATCGACCTCCATTATAAATCTCTGAACTATTAAAGGAGTACAATTCTAAAACTATTAAACATTTCAAAGATTCCTTTTCAGGCAAACATGTCCATATTAGGATTAACATTTTAAAGTTTGAATGGGGTTTCCATTCTATATATGACATTTTTAATCATTACAGTCAGTTCACCTTCTTTTGGGTCTTGAGTCGAACCAATTACTCCCGCGGAGACACCAAATTTCTCTTTTGGGCCTTGAGTCTTGGGACTCAAGGCCCAAAAGAGAAATTTGATGTCTCCGCGGGAGTAATTTGTTCGACTCAAGACTCTTTTGGGTCTAGAGTCTTGGGACTCAAGACTCAAATCCTGGAAATGGCAAATCAGCATGTGTGGAATTTGAAGGTGCAAGAGTCAGGTAAAAGTTGGAAAAATGTCCAAGTTGGATTTGAACTGGGGACCTTCTGGTTGTAAGCCCTCTATCTTAACCACTTCACCACAGCAATTCTTCCTGATTTTGTCCACTTGCGTGTTTTTCACTAAAAGATTAGATAAAGGTGCAGGAGTCAGGTAAAAGTTCAAAAAATGTCCTTGTTGGATTTGAACCAGCAACCTTCTGGTTATAAGCCCTGTATCTCAATCACTGCACCACTGTAATTCATCCTAATTCTGTTCACTTGCATGTTCTTCATTGAAAGGTTTGATAAAGGTGAAACAGCCACGTAAAAGTTGGCAAATATTCCTTGTTGGATTTGAACTCAGAACATTCTGTGTGCAAGGCCTGTATCCTATCCACTGCTCCACCATGGTTCATAGTTTCTCTGGTCTCATGCAGGATTTTCACTGAAAGATTAGATACAGACCACAAGAGTCAGATAAAAGTTGGGAAATGTCCTGGTTGAATTTGAACCGGGAACCTTCTGGTTGCAAGCCCTGTAACTAAACCACTGCACCACAGAGGTTCTTATTATTCTGTTAACTTGCGTGGTATTCACTAAAAGATTAGATAAAGGTGAAAGCGCCAGGTAAAAGTTGAAAAGATGTCCTTGCTGGTTTTGAACTCAGGACCTTCTGTATGCAAGGCCTGTATTTTAACCACAGCTCCACCATGGTTAATTTTTTCTCTGGTCTCTTGTACGCTCTTCACTGAAAGATTAGATACAGACCACAAGAGTCAGATAAATGTTGGAAAGTACTACCAATCAACTCTAAATTGCCTGAAACGTACTCCTAACAGGTTTTCGGGGGGACGATTTTGGCCTCCACACTTAGTGATTTTTTCAGATTTAACTTTCGTTTCGGTAGTGACCCACTTTCGTTTCGGTAGTGACCCAATGGTGAAAAAATAAATTTACTAAGTCCAGAGCTCGATGAATGTTAGGGACCAAAAAAAAAGTCACTACAAAGTACTACCAATCAACTCTAAATTGCCTGAAACGTACTCCTAACAGGTTTTCGGGGGGACGATTTTGGCCTCCAAACTTAGTGATTTTTTCGGATTTAACTTTCGTTTCGGTAGTGACCCAATGGTGAAAAAATAAATGTACTAAGTCCAGAGCTCGATGAATGTTAGGGACCCAAAAAAAAGTGTCAATACAAAGTACTACCAATCAACTCTAAATTGCCTGAAACGTACTCCTAACAGGTTTTCGGGGGACGATTTTGGCCTCCACACTTACTGATTTTTTCGGATTTAACTTTCGTTTCGGTAGTGACCAACTTTCGTTTCGGTAGTGACCCAATGGTGAAAAAAAAAATGTACTAAGTCCAGAGCTCGATGAATGTTAGGGACCAAAAAAAGTGTCACTACAAAGTACTACCAATCAACTCTAAATTGCCTGAAACGTACTCCTAACAGGCTTTCGGGGAGACGATTTTGGCCTCCACACTTAGTGATTTTTTTCGGATTTAACTTTCGTTTCGGTTTCGTTTCGGTAGTGACCCAATGGTGAAAAAATACATTTACTAAGTCCAGAGCTCGATGAATGTTAGGGACCAAAAAAAGTGTCACTACAAAGTACTACCAATCAACTAAATTGCCTGAAACGTACTCCTAACAGGTTTTCGGGGGGACGATTTTGGCCTCCACACTTAGTGATTTTTTCGGATTTAACTTTCGTTTCGGTAGTGACCCAATGGTGAAAAAATAAATTGATTAAGTCCAGAGCTCGATGAATGTTAGGGACCAAAAAAAGTGTCACTACAAAGTACTACCAATCAACTCTAAATTGCCTGAAACGTACTCCTAACAGGTTTTCGGGGGGACGATTTTGGCCTCCACACTTAGTGATTTTTTCGGATTTAACTTTCGTTTCGGTAGTGACCCAATGGTGAAAAAATAAATTGATTAAGTCCAGAGCTTGATGAATGTTAGGGACCAAAAAAAGTGTCACTACAAAGTACTACCAATCAACTCTAAATTGCCTGAAACGAGGGAACGGGCGCTGCGCACGCGGCGACCAGCAGTGAGAGATATGTTTAATGTATGAAATATGTTTTGCTAACTCTTGCTGTAAACCCATTTGCCCTTTTTGGGACACAATAAAGTAACCTTGAACCTTGAAACGTACTCCTAACAGGTTTTCGGGGGGACGATTTTGGCCTCCACACTTACTGATTTTTTCGGATTTAACTTTCGTTTCGGTAGTGACCCAATGGTGAAAAAATAAATTGATTAAGTCCAGAGCTCGATGAATGTTAGGGACCAAAAAAAGTGTCACTACAAAGTACTACCAATCAACTCTAAATTGCCTGAAACGTACTCCTAACAGGTTTTCGGGGGGACGATTTTGGCCTCCACACTTAGTGATTTTTTCGGATTTAACTTTAGTTTCGGTAGTGACCCAATGGTGAAAAAATAAATTGATTAAGTCCAGAGCTCGATGAATGTTAGGGACCAAAAAAAGTGTCACTACAAAGTACTACCAATCAACTCTAAATTGCCTGAAACGTACTCCTAACAGGTTTTCGGGGGGACAATTTTGGCCTCCATACTTAGTGATTTTTTCGGATTTAACTTTCGGATTTAACTTTCGGATTTAACTTTCGTTTCGGTAGTGACCCAATGGTGAAAAAATAAAATGATTAAGTCCAGAGATTGATGAATGTTAGGGACCAAAAAAAGTGTCACTACAAAGTACTACCAATCAACTCTAAATTGCCTGAAACGTACTCCTAACAGGTCATCGGGGAGACGATTTTGGCCTCCACACTTGGTGATTTTTTCGGATTTAACTTTCGTTTCGGTTTCGTTTCGGTAGTGACCCAATGGTGAAAAAATACATTTACCAAGTCCAGAGCTCGATTAATGTTAGGGACCAAAAAAAGTGTCACTACAAAGTACTACCAATCAACTCTAAATTTTCTGAAACGTACTCCTAACAGGTTTTCGGGGGGACGATTTTGGCCTCCACACTTAGTGATTTTTTCGGATTTAACTTTAGTTTCGGTAGTGACCCAATGGTGAAAAAATAAAATGATTAAGTCCAGAGCTTGATGAATGTTAGGGACCAAAAACAGTGTCACTACAAAGTACTACCAATCAACTCTAAATTGCCTGAAACGTACTCCTAACAGGTTTTCGGGGAGACGATTTTGGCCTCCACACTTGGTGATTTTTTCGGATTTAACTTTCGTTTCGGTTTCGTTTCGGTAGTGACCCAATGGTGAAAAAATACATTTACCAAGTCCAGAGCTCGATTAATGTTAGGGACCAAAAAAAGTGTCACTACAAAGTACTACCAATCAACTCTAAATTGCCTGAAACGTACTCGTAACAGGTTTTCGGGGGGACGATTTTGGCCTCCACACTTAGTGATTTTTTCGGATTTAACTTTCGTTTCGGTAGTGACAAACTTTCGTTTCCGTAGTGACACAATGGTGAAAAAAAAGATTTACTAAGTCCAGAGCTCGTTGAATGTTAGGGACCAAAAAAAGTCACTACAAAGTACTACCAATCAACTCTAAATTGCCTGAAACGTACTCCTAACAGGTTTTTGGGGGGACGATTTTGGCCTCCACATTTAGTGATTTTTTCGGATTTAACTTTCGTTTCGGTAGTGACACAATGGTGATTCTTTTTTTTTTTTACTAAGTCCAGAGCCTGATGAATGTTAGGGACCAAAAAAAGTCACTACAAAGTACTACCAATCAACTCTAAATTGCCTGAAACGTTCTCCTAACAGGTTTTTGGGGGGACGATTTTGCCCTCCACACTTAGTGATTTTTTCGGGTTTAACTTTCGTTTCGGTAGTGACATTTCAAAGATCCCTTTTCAGGCAAACATGTCCATATTAGGATGAACATTTTAAAGTTTGAATGGGGTTTCGATTCTATACAGTTCACCTTCTTTTCGGTCTTGAGTCGAACCAATTACTCCCGTGGAGACACCAAATTTCTCTTTTGGGCCTTGAGTCTTGGGACTCAAGGCCCAAAAGAGAAATTTGATGTCTCCGCGTGAGTAATTGGTTCGACTCAAGACTCTTTTGGGTCTTGAGTCTTGGGACTCAAGACTCAAATCCTGGAAAACAAATCCTGGAAATGGCAAATCAGCATGTGTGGGATTTGAAGGTGTAAGAGTCAGGTAAAAGTTGGAAAAATGTCCAAATTGAATTTGAACCAGGAACCTTCCGGTTGTAAGCCCTGTATCTTAAACACTGCACCACAGTGATTCTTACTGACTTTGTTCACTTGTGTGTTCTTCACTAAAAGATTAGATAAAGGGGCAGGAGGAGTCAGGTAAAAGTTCAAAAAATGTCCTTGTTGGATTTGAACCAGCAACCTTCTGGTTATAAGCCCTGTATCTCAATCACTGCACCACTGTAATTCATCCTAATTCTGTTCACTTGCATGTTCTTCATTGAAAGGTAAAAGTAAAAGTTGGAAAATATTCCTTGTTGGTTTTGAACTCAGAACATTCTATGTGCAAGGCCTGTATCCTATCCACTGCTCCACCATGGTTCATACTTTCTCTGGTCTCTTGCAGGCTCTTTAGTGAAAGATCATATAACGGTGCAAGAGTCAGGTAAAAGTTGGAAAACTGTGCTGGTTGGATTTGAACCAGAAACCTTCTGGTTGCAAGTCCTGTATCTAAACCCCTGCACCACAGAGGTCCTTACCTGTTCTGTTGACTTGCGTGGAATTTTCACAAAGATTAGATAAAGTTAAAAGCCCCAGGTAAAAGTCAGAAAGATGTCCTAATCTTAACCACTGCTCCACCATGGTACATACTTTCTGTGGTCTCTTGCACGCTCTTCAGTGAAAGATCAGATAAAGGTGCAAGAGTCAGGTAAAAGTTGGAAAAATGTCCTGGTTGGATACGTCGACATCATACTTTGTTTCTATACAGTAGCACCAAGCACAGATGTTTACAAACTGCTTTTTAACATGGCAAGTCAAGTAGAGAAGAAGCCATTACATGATTAAAAGCCAATCTAAGCCAATGATAAACTCAGTTAAATTAACAGTAAAGCTGCACAGTTCTCAGAGGCAAGTTTTAAAAACATACTTGTTGAGGTGTTTTTTTTAATATATTAGTGGTAGTCAGCCTGGCCCCATGTAAGATGAACATCACTGCCTGCAGACTTGGATCTGCTTCAGGCAGGGTGTGCCTGAAATGGAGCGCGTCCATAAATCAGGCCCACGGGTGTGCTGGAATGTAAAATTACTTCACTGTTAGTTCTGTTAGTGGTACTGTGTTTGGACTTCAGGACACACACACACACACACACACACACACACACACACACACACACACACACACACACACACACACACACACACACACACACACACACACACACACACACACACACACACACACACACACACACACACAGCATTTAAGAACTAAGCTAAATGTTCTCTTAACGAGAGGTCAAATGGTGGTTGAAAGCAGCATTAGCTATCACCTACATAGAGCACAATATGTGGTTACTTCTGTTAAATGAACACTGTTTATTTTTATTTTTTATTACCACATAGGTGACATTTCGAGCCTGGTAGCTCTTCCTCAGACAAAGACATTCCGAGCAGAGACACACACACACCTTATATGCTAAGCTGGGTCAGTTGACAAGTGACCCAGCTTAGCATTTGTTGTGGTGGTGTTGTGGTGACAAAATAACTTACAAAACAAAATCTAAATCTAACGTTTGGGTGCAAGATGTGTCAAATTCAGTTGGTTTTGAGGATTCATTATCTCTCACACTCATGTTGGGTTTGGCTATCTCCTCATGTGGAGTAAAAACCAACGTTCCACGGAAACCAATTAATTGTCTGTTTGTCATAAATGAATTGTTCCGCTTGTATTACAGGAAACGTCTACTAAGAATTGGTCCAAATGATAAGGTAATAATCATGCATACATTCTCAGCTGTTTAGAGATAGCACAACAACAACTGCCTCTCTATGAGGGTTCAATCTCACGAAACCATTCCTTCCTCTGACTCATCGTCATTGAAAGGGCCCGCCATGGCAGCATTGCACTTTTAGTCTCACTGGAGCGGTTCAAGCCAAACAAAATAAAGCAATGATTTCCATTCGCTGACAAGCAATCAGGGTGTTTTGGCTTTTGTTCTCTGCTGTGCCAGTCTGCTGTTTTCCTGTCATAGGCTACGAGTGCGGCAGGCTGGCTAGCTGGCTGGCTGGCTAGTGAAAATTGGTCTTGCTGTCACAGCGCCTGACATTTTTATATCCCACCATTTGTTCCCCATTTCAGACAGCACTCCTTACACAAGACGAGGCTTGTATTTTATGTCCTCCAGTGAGTAAAGCTCACTTGCTTCTCTTTTCCTTGGCATTGTTGCTGCCCAGTGTCTCTCCTTGGGGATCCCTTAGCTATAGAAGTCTTAATTGACTTCGCCTGGATTATGAAAAATGAGCCAGACTTTCAAATGGCTCATTTAACAGAAATGCTATCACAGTGGCTGTTACTTTATCTTCAACATATTAAAAGGGCTGCATGCTCTTGATTAGGAGAGATGGGCTGTGAAGCCCAATGCAACCATCCTATGATGACAGACCACTAATTCACAAAATCCATCATAAGTGACTTTGAGGTGTGCACTGGTGTGTAGCCATTACTCAGGGGACACAGAAATCCTTCCTAGCCCACACACACATGGCCCTTTACCCCTCCTTCCAGACTGGAAGGAGGGGTACAGCAGACCCACACATGTCGGCGCACATACATGTCTTACAAATGAGCAAGCTTGCGGACACACACTCACATACACGTGGCACACCTCCTTGGAAAAATATATTCGGCTGACTCCCCTGAGGGAGCGGTAATGTGTACCATAAGGGGCCATGTCCTGTCAAGTGCCAGCGCAGCACGTGTCTGTGTCCGTCTGAAGAAGTGGAGGAACATGCGTTCGTTCAGAGTTCAGCAGGCAACATTCTGGAAGGTCAACTTGTGAGTCAGAACTGGCATGCCATGGAGAAGTTGATGGACCGTGAAGCCTCTTATTATTCTGTCCTCCAGAAAAAAATAAGCTGGCTGAAAACTGGTGCCGCAGAGAAAAAAATGGGTTACCTGGAAAGCCCAGGTTATGCTCGGTTGAGGCCCCTCGGCTCTAACACACGAGAACGCGGCCCTGGCGGAAGCCGCATGTGCTCCGAGCAAGAGCAATTATGATAACCATGGAAGCGGAAAAGGCTTGACCAGGAGAACAGGGAGAGAGCCTTTGATCCGGCAGACTTCCTATTTAAATCACCGCTCACCTCTGCTCCCGACGCCACCCTCAGCTAATGTAGACAGCCTCTCAAAGCTCCAACCCATAGTTCCGCAGGCTCCTGTGGACTTGACTTTGTGGTTATCTGTGACTGTTCTCTCCCCGTCTGAAACGCCATTCACTCTCCCTCCACCTTCCTCCTCGTCAAAGGTGAACATGCTTTTGTTTCAGGGCTGCCCGACAAGGCCAGCTGAGTGACACTTCTTTAGATGGCCACTTAGACATTGTGACTCAGCAGCGGTGCCTGCAGGGACGGAGCAAAGCGGGAACAGCATGGAGGCTCTCTGGGAACAGCGAGCTCAATTAGCTCTTTAACAGAACCACGTCCAAGTCTCTTTGAAGCTCTTTGAGCATTCTCCCCAGCGTATCTGGATAGCACCGACTCGCCAAGCTAAATCAAATTTCAAAGACGTTTTTGAAAGCGCTGAATGACTCACGATCAGTTTGGACGTCTCTGGATGCCAAGGTGACACACTGAGAGAGGGACAGAGAAATGCTCGAGGCTATGCAAAGCTAGCAATGACAACAGTTGTAACACATTATGCTTCTTACTTGTAGCACGACAAATTCAGTGAGTAAGTTAAAAAATCTGATTCATACAATTTCTTAATTACATTTTTACTGCTGCACATTGGCTTTCTTTCACATACAACAAAACTAAACAACACAATAAATATACAAACAAATACAATTAGTCTTTTTGTGTTCAATATCAGCCTTGTTAAGAGCAAGCTTATGTCTTTTGTAGTCTTGCTAGCACCGTTGCTCTAACAATCATCTGTTGGTCCGTCCGTCCGTGATCCATCCATCCATCAAATAATTTTCTGTGCATGTTCATGATCCCTATAGGATGACCACACTACGGACCCAGTGGCCTTTCGTCTAGTGTAGTTTCTCAAGAGGGCCGGTACAGCTCCCCAGGGGGCGTACAGAGAAGTTTGGGGGTATGCTGGAAGCGATATTTTTTATCGGGATGATGATGGAAGATTGGAGCTACCACCCTACTGAAAATGTGGACCCGCTTGGAAGCATGGAGTCACTAAATCTCCATGCCATATATCGGTAAACAAATCTGTCAGGGAGAACATTCAAGATGCCACGTGCGTCAGATAATGTCCAGGCCCGGGGTCGACAGCTTCATTAACCCCGACCGCATCCCTGTGGCACAGCGGAGTGACGCTCACTACAACCGGCGACTGTCACGACAGCTGTTGGCGACCAGCAGGCAGCCTGCTGCTGACGTCAAAGACCTGCTGCCCGGTGCCCACTAGCCGCCCCACACCCATCTGAGGGGTGGCGCTAGCCTGGTTCCAGACCATAGACCCCGCCCACTCTCTGAGTGAGCTCCTCTTGGTCTGGTGTCATAATGTGAGCCTATGGCTTTTCACGATCGAAGAAAAATCTGTCAAATCAGAGTCGAATCTGCTAAAACAAGCTCTGCGATGACGTCAGATGTAGACGGATCCGTAGATCTCTTGTGATTAGTTTAGGGAAATTTGAATCCCCTCCCCCTAGTAATCGCGGACATTGGAGCCAATTTCAGACTGAAGCTCTACGCAGCTTCAGGCTGATAATCAGGCTAGGGTGGCGCTCTAACAGAGTGGAGTACTTATGTTTGTATGTTTGGGTGTGGGTGGGTGGGAGGTAGGGAATGTCAATGTGGCTGTGTGGGACGTGGGATGTGTCTGTGGAGAGTGGGGTGGCCCGGGTCACATATGATTGTGAGTGCTTTGTGGCGGGTCAGGGATGATGTGACACAATCAGGTAAGTTGGGGGTGTAGTTGGGAATACCAATGAGCTTGCTGGCTGAAAGGAGTTTGTTCTTATTGGTGACTGTAAGCATTATGAAAAAAAACAGATGGCTCCATACATAAGAACCGACTCAATAATGCTACAATGGAGGAGGACAAGAAGATGGTGTTGGACAAACACTCAGGTGTTTATGTTAAAGGATGGCTAAAAGTCTCAACTCTCAACGGTTGTAAATGTCCATGGTATGTTGCTAATGAACAAGTCTATACATCATGATCAGTTAAATACCTGAGATGAACATTCTGAGCATACACGTAGTGATCTTATTTTTCTTTGGCGGTAGTACCAACAACAAAAGAAGAATCACAGAAAAGCAAGTTATCTGTATTTTAGTTGCTGCTTAGAGCAGTGTTAAACAAACGTAAACAACTTTGTATACATCCACCATTGTTGCTGTTGTTTCAAGTAGTGCATACATGCTCATTACACAAAGCAACAATGGGCTTTGTGTAACCTCGAATTGAGGTGGGATGTCATCATTTCCCATGTCCACATGCATACATAGAAACTGTTGTTTATTGATCTTCACTGTCTTAGGTGCTAAAAATCTGTTTTAGTGACATCAAATACAGTTTGTGTGTGGACAGCATCTGTGGACAGGTTCTTAGAGTTAAAGAGCAAGTAATCCACTGGAAACACCCACCTACTATAACACATGTATTAATTTAACTTAGAGCAGTGGTTTTCAACCAGTGGTCCAGGGACCACCAGTGGTCCTTGGGGGTACCAGGGGGTCCCCAGCTAAATTAATAAACATAGCGTCACAATCATTTTAACTACGGTACTTTAGCTTTGGCTATTCAAAAATAGCAGATATACAAGCTCATAGCGCGGCACCGAGTGCCGCGCTATGAGCTTGTAGATCTGCTATTTTTGAAAAATCTTGAAGGTGTGTGCATATCTTTGAATATATATATATATTTTAAAGCCAACATTTTTTACACAAATCTTTGCTTTTGGGGGTCCCTGGCACAAAACATTTTCAGATGGGGGTCTGCGGCCAAATGTATATCTATTTAGGGGTCCTTGGCATGAACAAGGTTGAAAACCACTGACTTAGAGAGTTAAATGAACACTCTTGCAGTGCATAAGAACAGCACTGATGAGATGGCCTCGGTTCCTTTGTTTTCTGCGATGCACACACAGGAAAACACTGAGTGACACAGACTGTCCTCCTGGTTCAGCTTGTATTGTTTTGATAAGACAAATTACATGGCTGAGCTGAGCGCAGTTGACAGGCAGGCACAGATAGAGAGCCGTGCTCCACACAAATCTGCTCTCTCATTCATTCATGTATGAAGCCATGTTGTTCAATTTAAATGTTTAGATTATGTACTGTAGGGATATGCGCCGGCATCCCATAAGTTATTTAACAGACTGATGTTATATTAATTGCTACATGCATGCATTTACACTTATATACTGTACAATGCATAAACAAGTGTATACTCTGATCTACACAAGCAGGCACACTCCCTCTTCCCTTCCCACACACACACACACACACACACACACACACACACACACACACACACACACACACACACACACACACACACACACACACACACACACACACACACACACACACACACACACACACACACACACACACACACACACACACACACACACAATAACCATAGCCCCGCCAATGGAGTTGACATCTGGAGACATCATAGGACTGCACACTGAGGAGGCTCTGTGCAACACACACACCTGTGATGTTGAGCCTACACACACGCACACACACACACACACACACACGCATTACATTAATTTAAATGTCATTTTCCATCCTTTGGTTTGCCTCACTTCAATGTGTTCACAAAGGACCTTCATTGTGCTCAGTGGAGGTGCAGTTACGGCATTGACTGACATTTGAGCTTCTAATCCTTTTGCTGGCAGGCAGAAAGAGAGAGTTTTAGGCACAATCTTGCCTTGCTTGTCATGTTTGTGATTAACATAGTGAAGCTTCGTGTGTCCAGACTCTCCAGACCCCTGTTGGGACCCCATGAGGCTTTTGGAGGACTTACCAGATAGAGACACATGCTTTAGACCAAATCTTCATATCCTCGCCTCTGGAAGTCTGCTCACTCAAGAAGAGGTAAAAACACGAAAGTTTGCAGTTATTTTCCAGAACAACTCCTTACTCAAATCACTCAAATTTCTCAAGTGCCCATGCAGCAGTGGTGTAAAGTAACTAATTACATTTACTCAAGTACTGTACTTAAGTACAATTTTGAGGTACTTTTACTTTACCGGAGCATTTCCAATTACTATACTTTTACTTCTACTCCACTACATCTCAGAGGCAAATATTGTACTTTTACTCCACCACAATTATTTGAAAAGTTTAGTTACTAGATACTTTTCAGATATAAATTATGATATTATAAAACATACATTAACCACTTTAGTCTTATTTTATACCTAGGGTATTTGAAAAATAGCCGATCTACAAGCTCACAACGCATCGCATCGCGACGTGTTGTGAGCTTGTAGATCTGCTATTTTCAAACATTTTAGTACTTTTACTTTTGGTACTTTAAGTACATTTTGATACCAATACTTTTGTACTTTTACTCAAGTAAATTCCTGACTTTTACTTGTAACAGAGTACTTCTACATTGCAGTATTGATACTTTTACTTAAGTAAAACAAAAGTGCACGTACTGTACACTTATCTGTCATCCATCGTGTTTCTGTTTCTGTTCACGGCTTTTACCCACATCCAACGGTGACATCACCGCAGCACACACAATGTGCCCATGCTTTTATTTTTTGGTATGTTGAGGACTAGCAATTAGGTACGGCAATGATTGTTTACAGCTCATCAGGACGTGGGCTATTTCAGCCGATACTGTACAGAACAATTTTAGAAAAGAGCTTGGAGGTAGGAGAGTTATAAGTCTAATTGGCAGCAGATGTAACACCCCCAGAGGCTAGAAGAGTCTTTTTCAACAAGAGAGAAAAACAATAGCAGCTCATTACAGTGCCTCTTAAATCCATGCACCGGTGTATATAATTAAGCCACATTAAACCACAGCCTCTCCTATATTATAGCATAAGCAAAGCAAGCAAGAAAAGCTGTCTTAAGTAGGCCAGGTCATTGAACATGGCACATACACAGATGCCTAAATATGCTGCTGTGGATAAAGTATTCAACTTTTGTCCATCTACCGTATAGAAAGGAATAAATGAATAAATTGCTACTTGACCTCCTCTGGAGCCCTACTTGCATTGAAACTGTCTTTGATGTAAGTTTTCAAAGAACTCCCCCCAAAACGTTAAGACAGATGAATTCTAAACTTTCACCATGGTCAAGGCTTCGGTGGAGCTGAGTGCAGGATGTCTAGATGTATCCCTTAAGTCAATATTTTTAAGACCTTTTTAATGCCACAATGTAAATGATATCATAGGATGCAGGGCAGTTAGTGGCTGCAGAGACATACAGTATACATTACAGTTATTGTTGTGTTTGTAGTGTTTGATACACAGAATCTTAACATACAAACACACAGAGACAGGACTGCCTTTTACTGTCTTTACTTGTGTCCTTCTAATAATCATCCAACAGCTGTGTGCATTTAATCACATACAATTGCCTTCATCGCATACACCTGTGTCTTACATCCTGGTACATGCTCTCCAAACACTATCAGTGGCACTGGACACTACAGCGTTATTGTCTCCGCCAGGCCGAAGGCATGGCGAGAGAGTATGTTTTACCCTCCATCCGTCCGTCCGTCCGTCCGTGTGTGTGTGCGTGCGTGTGTCCTGTCTGTGTGTTACCAGCTAATCTCCGGCACCGTTGACCCGGTCGCTGCGAAACTGTGCACACCCACTCCCTGGATGCCAATTCAGAACCTCTGCCCCACATTTTTCACATGGGCCATTTATAGCGCCACCAGGAGGCCGATTTGTGCAAAACCTCTTTTTCCCCATTACTCCTACAGTTTTCAACCAAACGTCATGCAAATCGGTACACAGTATCTCTATAGTCATGTGATCAACCCTGATCTGTCCGATTTCCCATATTCCATCCTCATTGGCTAAGGTTGGCTTCCAAAGTTTCCAGGATTGGTCCGTTTTGAACAAACTGCCTCAAATCATGAACGCAGCTTGCCATTTCCATAAACTTGCACACACACATTCTCACTAGGCCGAGGAAGAAATGCCACTTGACATGTTTCAAATCAGCCTCATGGTGGCGCTATAACACGCCGATTTGCATTTTTAACTATAACTGCACCGATCTGCGTGAAACTTTGCACGCACACTCCCTAGAGACCAAGGAAAAACATCTGCACTGCATTTTTCACATCTGCCATTTACAGCGCCACCAGGAGGCCGACTTATGTACAATACATTTTTGGATATTATTCATTCAGATTCTGTCCAAAAATCACGCATATTGGTACACAGTATCTCCATAGTCATGTGATTCTGATGGATCTGTCCGATATTTCATATTCCATCCTATTTGGCTTACAGTGGCTTCCAAAGTTTGCAGGATTGGTCAGTTTTAAACAAAATGCCTCAAAACATGAATGCAATGTGCAATTTCCGTGAAAGTTTGTATGCAGATTCCCACTAGGCCGAGGAAGAAATGCCCCCCTTTTCACATTCACATTGGCCTTTATAGCGCCACCAGCAGGTCTAATTTAGCAAAACACATTTTTGGAACAAAATGCCTCAACTCATGAATGCAGTGTCCCATTGAAAGGCCTAAGAAGAAATGCCACCCTTTTCACATTGGCCTATTATAGCGCCACCAGGAGGCCACAATAACCTACCTGACCTGGCGGAGACCTGTGCTCCGAGGAGCACTTTTTCTAGTTGAGTTATTATTTGATTTGAGAGTGCACCCTAACCAATAGGGATAATTACAGAGAGCACCTCCCTCCCTTCAGTGCTCTGTGGACTGCTGGTTTTGTGTTTGCGTGCACAGAGCAAGAGGAAGGGACTCTGCAGGCCTTTAGGCAAGCATTCTGTCCGTCTCATAGAGCAGGTTCCACGGCGTCCTACGAGAAGCAGAATGGTTTGAGCCCATAATACCGGACGCCAACCCGGCTCTGAGTGCCCATGTTGGAGTGAGACAAGGATATGTGGAAGATGAATGAAATGATCGGTGAGGAGACAGTTCAGCTGTACCTTCAGGCTTACCCTACTAGACAAGAGTGTATAGCCAACAAGGCAGAGGAGTCTGTAAGGCTGCTGTTGATGGTGTTCTTATGTACAGAGACAAAAGTGGCGTGTCACTGCCCAGCCCCGATGCGCCTCATTACGCTGACATCACCATTTCCCCCTCTTGCTGTTTTCCCACGGCCAAGCCAAAAAAATGGTATCTGGACTGCGAACTGAATGTCACACACACTCACATTCACACGCATACACGGCTGATTGCAATATCGCCGCCTGATGGAGATGAAAACACAGATGCAGGAAAAAGAGCTAGGGTTGGCTCAATGACACGAAGAATAAATCAGCTTGAGCTTGGATTTAAAGCTATCAACAGGTAGCCTCCCTGATTACAGTCAAAATATTATTTCAGAGAAAAGGGGCACAATAGGGGAACGCCCTATTGTCTGCTGATTTCTCCAGGGAGGCCAGCTCCTGAGGACCGCAGTTGCTGAGACAGTGAGATCCACTAATCAAATCCGTGATTAGTTCCAATTTTGTGGGTAACAAATTCCATGAAATAATTTGCTCACTGATTGGTGCCGTTTATGCGAGAAGCTTTGATACACTATCAAAAATAATAATAATAATTAATAACATTCATGGCAGGCAAGATGGGAAACTTTTGTACTTTCCGCTCATTTTCTACAGGCCCGCCTGTAGGGCACGTGATTCCTCATTGAAGCATAGCGTTGGATTCCTAGCATTACATTTTGTGATAGTAAGAGGAATTGCCAAATCACAAGATTAAAGTCAGACCTTAAATCGTTAGTTAGTTATACTATGGGGCTATAATGATTGGACACAGGATTAAGGAAGGAGGGTAGTTTGTCAGCCAGCATTGCAGCAGTGTTGGCATTAATGTGACAACTGTTGAAACTACTAGTACTAACTATTACAAGGACAATCCAGGTTAGATCATGCTGATGTGTAGGGAGAGACTAATAGGCTACTATAAGGTCCTGACATGATACTACTGACCATGATACTGAACATGATACTGACATGATACAGACATGATGCTGACCATGATACTGACATGATACTGACCATAATACTGACATGATACTGACCATAATACTGACATGATACTGACCATAATACTGACATGATACTACCATGATACCGACATGATACTGGTCATGATACTGACCACTGACCATGATACTAACATGATACTGGTCATGATACTGACCAGGATACTGACCAGGATACTGACCATGATACTGACCAGGATACTGACTATGATCAGTACAAACATAATTTGTTAGACTTCATCATTATAACCTTTATTTCAGCTCTGAGTACAGTTCAGGGGCAAGCCCTCATTTTCAATGTAGCCGAGATGATTTCAACCTTGGTGTGGCCTCATTTGTTGAGGCCAAAGAGCCAGGTCATAATATCAAGGTGTCTTGGCGGTCTGTTTGAGATGTTGCAGATTAGTTGTTGATGACTCTGCAACTCCTGCATAAGCTCTTGGAAGATTATGTTTCCAAGGCTCTTCTTTCATATGACACTGTGGAAATTGCCAGTAAGCTGTTACACTGAGATAATAAAAAGCAGCCATTTGATTAGTCATGATTAGATCCACCTGCATCACATGCACTGATAATATTCAGCATAATCCAACCCATTTTACCATTTGTTATTTGCGTACTTTGTGCCGGTTCGCTTTCCCCACAAAATAGGGCCCTTAGTTTTGAACAGTATATGCCATTTATATTCATGCCAATTGGTATGTCGTAAAAGTATGTCATCTTTAAGAGCAACATTACAGTACATTCCATATTTCAATACCATTACATAGTATAACATTTTAGACACAAGTATATAATATAATGTCACATTTTGGATGTAATAGTGTAGTGTGACTGTTTTATGATGCCTTGTATGCTGGATGCTGTGCAACTTCCAGGTGCACTATTGAGAATATCCTGACTGGCTGCATCACTGTGGCTCTGTGGCTCTCAAAGTGAGGTCCTGGGTACCCTAGGGGTCCTTGAGAGGGTTCCAGGGGGTCCCCAGCTTAATATTGGGCAATTGTAAAGTCCTGGACTCTTTGGCTGAGGAGGGATTCCCCGGCATGCATGTGTTCCATTATTGTTCCATTATTGTGTTATTATTTGCTAATGGGAATGTGTTGTGGGTATTTATGTGTTATTCATTATTAATGTTGTTAGTTTATGTTAATTTAATAATTGATTTTGTGTGCGTTTGAGAGAAACCATGAGCGGATTACTTGTGTGGGGCATGCAGCTTTCTGTTAATGTGCGTTAAATTGATTGGGAATAGGAATTAGTGTTGCAAATAAAAGAGATTCCAGAATAAAAGAGATTCTGTGCTTGAGTCAATCCACCTTTCATTATGCAAAGTATGTCATCATGTAGTGTGACTTTTTGTGCCATTTTTACAGTAAGACGTTTTTATGGTGTGGCTCTGTAGAGGCAAGACATCTACAAATGGGTGTCTGTATGTCTGTTTGTCTGTCAGTCCGGGGATAGTCTCGCAAACCGCTGGAATGATCAGTGCCCAATCTTTTACACCATGTTGTAAAAAAAGACATACTATAATATGGCATCCATAAAATGTCTTCTACATTTGGAGTGTGGTGAGAAATATAACATACTATACACAATACATTAAACTACAAAACAATATCATACTGTACTATTGCATCCCAAAATGTATACTATATATGTAAATTCCTTGTTCAGTGTCCACGCCCCAATTAGCCTACTCAGGTGTAAGTATAGTCACTGATTACCCCTCCTCTGCAAAGCCTGGTGCTCATTCACATTTTCCTCTCTGTATGCACTGGCTTGTCTGAGCAAGGTAGCAATGGATTGTTTTTTTTCTGCTTTAGAACTGTCAGTTTAGACATTGTGTTTATCTCTATGCCTCAGTGTTGAGGATCAAATGCCAAGAGGCTGTTTGTAGGGTAACCGGCACGCTCGCCCCCCTTTTTTTGAGAATAGACTACAGGCCCTAATAGGCTCTATGCACAGCAGCCATATTTTCACTTCGTTCACAGGTGTTACCAATGATACTAATGAAGGCTCTGTTCCATTTAGTGTAGCACAGTGGTTCTCAGATTTTTCAATTTCCACGACCCCCCATAACTCTGAGAGTGTACAAATGGACCCTTACGGGTCCATTTGGTTCCATTTGTACACTCTCAGAGTTACACACCCGTAACGGGCCATTTGGAAGCCCCTCAAGGAACCATGAGGGTCCCTGGACCCACATTTTAGTCCCACTGGTGTTGCAGTGTTTCCAGTGAGTCAACATGCACAATATCAGCACCCTGACTCTGTTTGACCAGAATGGAACAGAGCCTTCATTAGTATCATTGGTAACACCTGTTAAGGAAGTAAGAAGTCCAAAATGGCTGCTGTGCATAGAGAGCCTATATTAAGTTAGGAAGTAGTTAGGCAAAAAACTGTCACAATGACGAAGGCACGCCGTCTGAAGCGGACTTGAGCCACGAGAAGCACCACCAAGCGAGCCGAACATGTTTCATAAAAACCCACCATAGACATAATGTCCTATACTGTGACATCAAACATGTCCTATGGCATTAAACAAAAGTCATACGTCGTTATACTGTGGCATCCAAACATTTTAGTAGTACTATGGTTTTGAAAAGACATCATAGACTACTGCAGTATTCTGTGGCGTGAAATGTTTTTTATACGATGCAACCTTAGCAACCTTAGCACTGCACTGACGACCTGAGCTGAGCAATTATCTGTTTTCCAAGAGTTTTTTATTTCTGTCAACTGGGGATACTGGCTTTCAAAATGGCCTTTTAAGTTAGGAGTAGTGGGGCTTGAACTTGCAACCGGTGCATTTTCAGCCAAGTGCTGAACAAAGTTATTCAGGCCAAGTTTTACTTGTTTTCTAAAAGCTTTAGAAATGTTCCACTGGGACTCTGACTTTCAAAACATAACTTTCAAGTTAAGAGTGGTGGAGCTTGAAATTGGAACCTGTGTGTTTTCAGCCATGTGCTGAACAAACTGAGCCACCAACACTTGACTTTCAAGTAAAATACAATCCAAACACATCTCACCTTTGCACTGCTTTTTCTTTCAATATGTCCCTCATGTGATCCCAGGCATGTGCACACATAGAAGCAATCTGCCCCGATTGCTCTCAATAGTAGCGTTTCATTTCAGCGTTTTCCTTTCCTGATTGGTCTTGGTTTTTAGCACATGCCAAACACGTCTCCATGCAACAAAAGCGTTAACTTGCTAGGTTCTGCTGATAGGCTTTTTAACAGGTCAACTAGGTCAAGTTACTATACTTTTTGAGTGGTGCCAGCCACTCCTACACTTGACCGTGTGTGTGGGTCTGTCCGTCCGTCCGTCTGTCCGTTTGAGCACGGCCTCAACAGCTGCAGCTGATTGCAACACAAGGATGCAACCACTTACACTAATTCAAAGGCACCACTCTCTTCACACTGGGTGTGATTTTTCTGTTCACCCAGGGCGAGACACGGCCATTGTACTCAGGCCACGCTGACCACGGCAAACCCCTCAAATAGAGGGATCTCGACTGCATAATTTTTGGTCATGGAGGACTACCTTTGCACTCTCCCCCCTGTTTTAGGATCCCCAGTTCTATCCTCGCTTCCTACAGGCTTCATGTCGCTTGTTAAACTGTCCTTGAGCATGACTATTAACCCCTAACTGTTCCCTGTGCACTCACTTCGAACGGGTCGAATGCAGAGGAGTCATTTTCCCACACAAAAAAAAGGGACTAGACTGTTGGCATTTTTTACATTAAAGGCACCTGCCCTACACGGCCCAGCATGTTCCCCAATTAACATTTCTGCAAAAGCAGCATTTTGTTTACAACCCCCGTCATCAATATTGCTGCCATTCAGAACACCTGCCAGCGTTTACAACACCCGTCAGCTGGTTAAGTAGATTGAATAAAACACAAATGGCTCGCTCAATCTCTGCCTCAGCACGACAACTATGAACCCCAATGTTCATCAAATGAGCCACTTGGTAAAAGCCCCCGTACTATGGATATTTTAACAGCTGAGCTCTGAGGCTTGGCGATCTCTTCACGAGCATGCGATGCAGCAGGGACCGGTTGGCCTCTCCTCCCTGCCCCATCAGGAGTAGGGATGTGGAGGAGGAGAAGGCCCTTACAGTACATCACTGCCCATTCTGTCCTTCTGGCTCATCCCTCTTTGTCAGTCTGTTTTAAACAGTGGCACCACATTAACCCATCCCAATCTATTAGAGGGAGAAGGAGAGCGAGGGCTAGTTTCTCCTCCAGCTCTGTGACCTTCAGCAGCTGAAGTTACTCTAAGTTCATTGGGAGATTGCTTCCTGAGCTGAAGTCTGAATCAAATCAAACAAGCAGCATCGGTTTAGGGACTATAGAGGCCTGAATAAACAGTTTGATATTGTTACGACGATAGTTTGTTCTCGAATCCTTTGAAAAAAGAATCCCGTTCCGCCAAATCCCGCTGAGTTCCTCCCAGGCAGTCTTCCAGTCGGCGTGCAAAAGAGAAAACAGTTGGCAAGTACAGTTATGCCAAACTGGTGAATCATATCAAACAATTTCCCGTGGAGGCGGACACTGAGAGCCGGGACGACGGAGGTGACACAGCTCTCCATGCTCTCTCCCCAGACGACCAGAGAGATTCCTGGCTGCGACTTCAGACACCGTGTGATCTGCCCATCCTGTCCCGCCGTGCAAACACACAAACACGTCTGTCTCTGCGTGGACCCCCGGGAGGGCCATGGGATATGCATCAGAAATGGCCAACTATGACCGCCTCCTGGGTAAACATTGCGACACACAGAGCAAACATCAGATGGTCACATTGCACAACAATAATTTATGTTGGATGGGGAACCGTGTTCCTGTTTTCGGAATTCCCATAGTGCAATGATGTGCTATTGTACCTCAGCCATCAGACACCATCTGTTCTTGAAGTATTTATTCCATGAAGCCATTTAGGATTTTATTGTATATCTATATTCATCACTTGATGATGGCAGTGCAAAAAAACAAACACACATAACAATGACTTTGCCCTCTAAAATGTATACACAGTATAACTAAAGTGATAATCATTCAGTCCCACTTTCACACCAGCAATGATTTTGTCAGTATTATGTCTCAGTGGTGGAAAGTAACTAAGTACATTTACTTAAGTATAATTTTGAGGTATTTGTACTTTACTTGAGAGTTTTTCCAATTTCCAATACTTTTACTTCTACTCCACTACATCTCAGAGGCAAATATTGTACTTTTACTCCACTACAATTATTTGAAAACTTTAGTTACTAGTTACTTTTCAGATATAAATGATGATATTATGAAACATACATTAACCTCTTTAGACCTATTTTATACATAGGCTATTTGAAAATAGCCGATCTACAAGCTCACAACGCGTTGCATCGCGACGCGTTGTGAGCTTGTAGATCTGCTATTTTCAAACATTTTAGTACTTTTACTTTTGGTACTTTTAGTACATTTTGATACCAGTACCTTTGTACTTTTACTCAAGTAAATTTTGAATTCCGGACTTGTAACAGAGTACTTCTACATTGCAGTATTGATACTTTTACTTAAGTAAAACATTTGAGTACTTTTTCCTCCACTGGTATTATGTCTCATTATCCGAACGATGGATAATGTCCCTCACTTTTTGAACAAGGCTGTTATTTTTGCTTCATGTGTTGTCCACACCCAAACACATCTTTCATTCTCTCCAGAGCTGCTGTAATTCTTCACTGTCGCAAATAGAATAGGTCATAAAGCAGAGCATGTGCCGTGCCGTCAAGGCGCATGGTGTCCTTTCTACTTACTCAGGGCCATCGCTTCCCTGACTTCTGACATTTTATAAACTGAGTGGCTCCCAGCCCCCTCTGCCCCATAGAAAGTAGAAATATGGGCTGATTAATGCTTTCACTGCAGTCATTAATAAAACCACCAAGGGTCACTCGCTCTCTAATTGAGAGGTAGGCCTATGGAGAGGGCAGCAAATGAGAAAGAACAAGGTTTCTGTTAGCCAGTATATATTTAAGAGCAGGTTATTAAATTGTCCATAGGATATTAGGGCATACATTTTAGTGCGAGTTGTATATTGTCCCATGGAATTGGAGCATTGTAGCAGAAAGCAGTTTTTCCCTGTTTAGACTGAACAAGTGGAACCTCAAGTCGTTTGAGCGGTGCATTGTTTCCACTCTAACATCAATAGCCTTAAAAATAAACTCATACCAGTGCCTAGTTCTCCTCTCAGGGAAGACCAACCTACTTTGTCGTAGAGGATACAATGGTGAGTTCTGTAGCTTTCACCAGTAATAAATCTTAAGTGCTGAGTGATAAACTGTGTCTAGGTGTAAATGAGTAGTAGGGGCAGCATTTCTATTATGACATCACCATAGTCCAAAACTGACATAAAGAGAGCTTCAACACCAATCCTTTTTCTGCAGATCATCGGGAAGCTGCCTTTGTTTCTGTAAAGAAATCCACATTTCTGTCTTAGTTTGTCTAACTGTCTAACTTTTCATCGAGCCAAATACGGAGATATTTGTACTTGGTGACTCTATCAATAGAGGATCCACTAACCGTATCTATATGTAAACAGCTATAGTTTATGTTTTTAGCTCTCGAAAATATCATACATTTAGTTAATTAGCTAGGGTTCAGAACCAGTTTAAGTGAGATGAGTGCAACTCACTTGAACTGTCTTGTTGAAAGATTGTTGGAGTTTTTCCATTGCTAGTTGGACAGAGTCAGCTATACCATTTTTTGTTATCCATGCCTGTCATACCTCCTGTTCAATACATAATGGAACAGGAGTGCACACCAGTAGAGTAGACAATACAATATTTTCGGTGCCAGCACTGTGTAGCAATTGCTTGGCCGCTCTATCTCTGTTCACAGTTCACTGTGTCTGTCTATCTTGGGTGCACCCTTCTAACTTGAATCCTCAGTCATCAACATTACATTCAAGTTTGTGTTGATCCAGTTACATCACAACATTCTAAATAGGACAATTATGACATAGTGACTACTTTGGTGCTTCCTATGGCGCTTACCTGTTTTCTAAGGTACTTTCTAAGGTTTCATTATTGAAGCTGTTGATGTCTCAAAAGCATGAGCATCCAATTTTGTCACTACCGAAACAATGATGTCACTACCGAAACTTGAGCATAATGTTTCGGTAGTGACTGTTTTGGTAGTGACAATTTTAGCTAGTTTTAAGCTTAACTCAACAATGCTAGGCAAGACATGGCTTGCAAACACAGCTTTGAGCAGTTGTACATGGATAAAAAACATCACATTTGAAGTAAAACCCAAAGGAGTTTATAATTGCAGAAATGATGTGTTCGGTAGTGACAATCCTTAAAAATACACACTGATTTTCAGACTTTGGAAGACATTACTTCTGACTGAAGTAAACTAGCTACTCACCAGGTGGCCATGATGAACAGGAAGTCTAAGTGTGGGAGTGTGGCTAAAACCAGGCTCCACCTATGGACTAAAACTCGTTGTGTTTCGGTAGTGACATGAAAACATGGGACAGCTTTTTTTATATAATGTTTTTTAATTTAAAGAAAAATCCACAAAATCAATCTTAATATTTCGACTTCCCTTTAAGATAAATATAAAGGATGTATTTAAAAACAAAATGTAATAAATTGACAAAAATCATTTAGATATTGTTTTCATGAATTGAAATTTAGGAGTTAGGGGTTGGGACAGCCATCTCCCAATATGAAGTAACATATAAAGTATTTTTTTTTTAAGATATTACATTTTGTTCTATCTCAATTAATGTATTGTGATTAAATAGATCATAAGATGATATTAGTACACATGTAAGGTCTGACTACTTAATTGTTTTTTAAAATAGTTTTTTCATTGTGGGACTGCTATTTCAACCAATTCGGTAGAATGGTCCATATGCAGAGGTATTTCTCTTTGGAACTGCTGCCTCTGTGTGTCAGGCAGTCTCAATCTAGACTGTCCTATAAGAAAAGTGTGAAAATACTGTTGTAGAATAAGCTACAGGCTAAGTGATGCACTTAAATTTGAACTTTTTATGGTTTGATATTTGTTAGGGTTTCTAGGCGGTTTTCAGTGTTTTGTATTTTATAGTTCATGTAATTTATTGGTGCTATGTCATTTTATCAGACATTTATTTGTAGTGCGTGTTGCAGGACCACATTGGAAACAAGTGTTTTATTAGGCTTTTATGTGTATATCTTGGGTTTAAGTTATGTGTTTACTCGTATTTATTTTACCCAAATCAAATCAAGTCTAGGCCACTGGCACCTCCAGTGTTCCATGGACACTTTGCTGGATGTATTAGGGGTACTTGGTTGCATGGCCTGACTCTGTAGGGTGGGTGGGGGTGGGGTGATGGTGGTTGACATCCATCGTCTACCCCTCTGCCCAAAAATGTCACATCCATCTCTCCTCATATGGCAAGGTAAGGGTTTCCATCCGCTGCCTTTGCACTCATTTGTTCTTTGGATGAATGGTGCAGAAAGGCTTAAGTAATATAGATCGTACTGTAAGGTATAGATATACACAAGCGTGTGCTCATCCGTGTACAAACTCACTCGCATGCACACGAACACGTACACAAAGTCACAGTATCACCACTACTGGCACAGACTGCCATCACTGGGAGAGAAAATAGATGCACTGTCGGCTGTATTGTAACACGTCAGCTAAACACACATTTGCCATACGACATACATCATGTACTGGGATGGAGATACCGTGCGGAGGTAACCTTGCAGGAGTCTCTCCATTGACAGCAGCTGACATGCTTGTTCTGGGTGACATACTGTACTGTCAATGGTCAGGTTTGATGGTGCAGTGTCTTGCAAAAGGACACTTTGGCAGGATTCATGGTTGAAGTAAGGATTGGGACAATGGGTGAAAGTAACAAAGTACATTTACTCAAATACTGTACTTAAGTACACTTGAGGATTTTTTTACTTTACTGGAGTATTTCCCATTTTCAGTACTTATAGTTCTTTCATTCTTATTATCCCAAAACATACAGTAACCACTTCAGCCCTAAATACATCTCGGCCATTTCATAAGAGAGAGATCGAGTTGTTGTAAAAGGGAATTCATTGAATAGGCACTTTGACGTAAGCATTTTGGCGGTTAGACTCCATTAACATTTATCATACATATGCAACATACATAGTATGGAATATGCTTAATAGGGACAACCCCCCTGTACATAAGTATGAGAAATTACGCCTACTGGCAGATACCCGTCGGGGGTGGGTTGCTTGTTCGCTGACTGAAAGGAGAATGAGAGGTTAGAAGCAGAGATATTTTGAACGTGTAGCTTACTGATAAAGTAGAATAATTCCTGAGATGCTGCGGACTGAGAAATGACAGGTTAGATGCAGTGAATTTGAGGATTTGAGTATTGGATCCTTCGCTACTTTTCTAATCTCCTATATGCAGTTTTCTAAAGTCCATGTCACGCAGTGGAAGGTACGAGCATTACGCGAAGCTTCACCCAGGCTCCTGTCACGGGATTAGCGAGTTCTTAGCGCCACTGCAACAGCCTTTACCTGTTGACATGACCTTTATCCGACAATACATGAATATAAATATTTTTAACACATCCTACTAAATTCTGCAAAGCTAAGTAGAGCGAGGCAAGGCCGAGTTTGGACCTGCCCAGTTCTCCTCAGTGGCTGGGGCAACTGATCTGAAGTTGCACGCGGCCATGGACCACCGCCGTGAGCATGGAACTGCGAAGCCTGTTTTGCACATAGAGTTACAGTACATTTCAATAAAAGAGAGATCACGCCACTTTGGAACAGGGGAACAATTATTATAGAAGTGTACAAGATTCGGCGATTAGACTCAGTTTGCATTTAATCGAGCAGGATTAGGAGAGAGCCCCAAAATAAAAGAGAGTCAGGTTGAGAGAAGCACCGTGACGATTTGATAGATGACAGGAAAGAGAAAGCTTTAAACGGCAACCGAAATGTGCGAGCAATGGAATGGCGACTAGCGGGAAAAACAAAAGGGGAGAGAGTGGATAGCATAGGATGGCCTCCGGCCACGAAAGTAGCCAGCTTCTAGGCTAGGAGATGCGAGGCCGGCGAGGCGCTCGTAGACTGACCCTTTTCAGTCAGGGGAAATTCCGCCAACATTAAGGGAGAAGCTACTAGAAATAGCATAGATGTCCGCATACGGGCGCAGAAATTTAGCCGCCGTGGGGCTAAAGCTACTAGGGAGCACAGCGAGACCATGCAGCGATGGTCGGAAATTTAGCAGCTTTTATGGGCTAAAGCCACTAGAAATGGCATAGAAGGGGCTGGACGTACAGCGAAATTTAGCAGCTTTTATGGGCTAAAGCTATTAGAAATAGCATAGGATGTCCGAAATACGGACGCAGAATTAGCTCCTAGAGAGCAGAAATGACCATGCAGCGATGGCCAGGAGAAGTATAGCCCGCGTTTATTGGGGCTAAAGCTCTTAGAGAGCAGGGAGGCGACCACGCAGTGATGGACAGCAGTAGCCGGCAGAGGAGGCTAGATGCGGGAGCCGGGGCGTGTTCGTATAGGGCCAGCTGGGCCGGCAGAGAGAACGATAAGAGGGGAGCTAGGAGAACGCGCAACATTAGCATTAATGTGAAGATTAAGACGATGCAGCAATTTTAGTACAGCAACTTAAACATTAACTGAACATCATGCAGGCAGCAGATGAAAGTAGCATTAGCCGTTTTTACAATGTAGTCGGCCGTGATGGCAGGCTCGTGACTAAACTAATTTTAAAGGCGGTTATAGCATGAGCTGAAGCTGTAGTAGCAATGCAGTCGGCAGTGTTAGCAGAAACATGACTGACTGCTTCAATGATTTAGCAGACGTGAAAGCAGCAGGCTGGGCTGAAGTTGTATTAGCTCATAGCTGCACCAGTTGAAGTAGCATGGCTGTAATGATTAGCAGACATGATAGCCGCAGGCTGAGTAAAAGATGCGTTAGCTCGAAGCAGCGCTGTTGACGTAGCATAGCTGTAATGCTTAGCAGACATGATAGCAGCAGTTTGAGTAGCATTTAGCTGAAGTAATTTATGAAGCAACAGTTTGAGTATGATTAGCTTTAGGTGCGATGCATTCGGCAGCATTGGCGGACTCATGACCAACCTTGAACTTGCAGAAATGGAACACATAGCATTAGCTGACTGTAGTAATAGCGAGCAATTCAGAAGCATGGATGATAGCTTAATTTTCCATGAGCAGACCCATTACTAACCACATGGTAGCAACGGTTGACGTAGTATGGTTGAAATGTTTAGGACATGATAGCAGCAGACTGATTAAAAGTAGCATTAGCTGAAGCTGAAGCTGCAATGCAGTTTAGCAGAATTTGCTGACAAATGAATGCAGTAGTTGACATTGCGAAGTTGACATGATTAGCAGTAGCCTGAGTAAAGGTACCAATCGCTGTGATAATTAGCAGATATGTGATCATAGCAGGCATGAGTTAGCATTAGCTGTAGCATCAGTAGCAGAGCAGTCGCATTAGCTGAATAATAATAGCATTTGTGATAGCCTCGCAAACTGTTGAAAGCAGGGCTGGAATGAAGGCAGCCATAGCACCTGGAAGGAGTGTGGCCAGCTTGTTGGATGGGCTTTAGCACCAGCTGATGATTGATGAGAGCAGCCCTAGTCATGGAAGGAGTGAGAAAAAAGTTTGTTGCGGAAAAAAGAACTGAACTTAACTAAGCCCCCCAAAAAATGAGAGAAAAAGCTGATGACCTGCCGCTTGCAGCTCTGAGTGAGTAAGCAGCGGAGCGCAGAGAGTGCACGCTTTGTTTGCAAAGCTCTGAGTGTGAAAGGCACAGAGAGCACACTTTGCTTGCTGCATGCTGGAAAGAGAATGACCAGTGAGAGAGGCAGTGATATTTAAAGGCGGAGTCCAACCGCCTGATTGGCTGACTGCCGATAGGCAGATTGACTGCAGGTTGGCAGATTGGCTGCAGATTGGCGGACTGACTGCAGATTGCCAATCTGCGGTCAGACTGCAGGACATACCAACTCAGTCATCTTCTTTATGAACTTGCGCTGTGAGCTACATTTGAAAATAGCATCGCGATGCGACGCATTGTGACCTTGTAGATCTGCTATTTTACACATTCTGAACTTGTGAAATGGGACATTCTGCACAATGGGTACTTTTAATTTTAGTAAGCTTTAAGTATATTTTGATGCCAATACTTTTGTACTTTTACTTACATTGTATTTCTACACAGTATTGCAGTAAAGTAAAAAATGTGAGTACTTTTTCCACCACTGCAGGAAAGACACTCGACTCGACTACTAACATTTAGGACAACTTTTCATAATTGAATTAAATAGTAATGTAATCATACAAAGTCACAGATGTAGAGAACCAAGCCACGAGTTGTTGGCATCAAGGTTTATTATCCTTTATAATGTACAATATACAAAAATATAGGGTACCAAAAAATTCACAGTGTCTAAAAGGCAGTGATTACAGTCTACATGACAGGTCTAACAGTACAGTACACCTGGTACGTTGCATAGAAGGGCGCCGAGCCTCACCGGGGACAAAGCTCACAACGGACCAATTACTGAAGACATTGCTGAAGACATTTTTGTACATAGTGTTATTTTCTCTGTATTTTTGTGTTGACATTTGAACTGTTTGGTTGCTACTATATAGGTCTATGAAATGAAGGACTTTTTTGGACAGACCCTTTAGACAAAAGTATCATAAATGTGATTGTGATGTTTTAAAAATGTTTTGCCTAATAAAAATTTCAATCAATCAATCAATTGCTTAGACGTTGGTGTTAAGTCCTCTGTGTTAATTTAACTTTGAGAGTTTATAAATGTAACATTTGTACACTCTTTGAGTTACAAATGAATAAATTACAGCTGGAGAAATGCACAAATGACAATTTTAACTCCCCTGCTTGTTGCTATTTGAGCGGTTCAGTGCGAATGAATTCATGCTCGCACTTCTGTTGGTCATCTCGAAGTCGTGTTATTTTAACTCGTGTTGTTTTCTGAAGCAGAAACCAATTTGTTTGTTTTACTATTCGCTGCCATTAGACTCTAGCCCGTGGTCAGCCAGCTGGAGCAGGAGGATACAAGATAAGATGAGATAAACCTTTATTGATCCTTGGAGGGAAATTCAGTGGTCAATAAATCGGTGGCGTTGTGGCGCTCTGTCCCCAAACAAACCCCATGGTTGGTGTGTACTTAGCTGCTGCTGCTGCACTCTCTCTCTTTTTTTACTTTTTTTTTTTTTTACTTTTCTTTTTTTTAAACAACTATAAGGCTTTTAAAAACAAACAGTGTTAGCTATACAATGTACAGGTACATTTACAATGAGCCCGAACCTCCTCAGGGTCAGTAATGCGCTGCAGAAGGCTGTCTCTCCTATATACAGATAGAGCTCTCATTCATCTCGTGCGTTTTACAGTAGCTGAATCGACAGAAGCATTGTTGTGGGTTAGCACTCATTGAGCAGGCATAATAATAAAATATAGCTCAGCTGTGAAATGCCCTTTATAAACCAAGCTCTGACTATAAATAATGTTTTCATCCCGCAGGGAGGGCTCGAGGCTCTCCTTAACTTACATTGATTAACATTTTCGTATATGGAACATAGGGAAAAACAGTAGAATGCTGTGTCATCATCAGAAAGTGGAAAAGAAATGCACACATCCCCCCTTAATAGATCTCCTCATATATATATATACTGTAGCAATATGTATGAAAGCATTTACATTGTACAAAATGCAGAGCTGGACCCCCTTGCCCATTCAAGCTCACAGGCACAGACTCAAAAGAGATACAGTCCATGCGCGTACCTACGTGCGTGCGAGCACGCACGCACACACGGACACATGCATGCACGGTGCGTACGCACACGGATACACACATTATGTCAATCCTCGGCATTAGCATGCTTTAAAGCAAGCATGATTTTATGTTACAAGAGGGGTCCTAATGATTCTCATTTTGTTACAGACTTTGTAGAAAATAAAATAAAATAAATTTGATCAACATTCACCTCTAGGTGTACCCCCCCCACCCCCCACCCCCCCAGACACTTGTTAACTCACGGTGGAAGATGAAACGGCTACCAAAATGCTCAAAATAAACAACATAAAAAATGTGTCGATTCAGTGACGTGGAGTTAATCAGCTATGCTTTATTTGTCTTAACAAATACTTCCTAAACGCTACTGCTCATTTGAGCATGAAACACATAGTTTCCTCTTCATCAAAAAAAAGAGGAGAAACAAAAACATTTAAAAAAGGATCAAGGATCACTCACTACTAGCTTATACTACCTTGTAATCATCATAGAAAACACACAGTCCAGTGGATCAGCACACTGGCCATATCTGATATGACCACTGAGCCATTTTAGCACTCAGCAGAACCAGTGCATCTATTAACAGAATCAAAGAAATCCCCATCCAGAATCCTTGTCATCCTTAAAAAAGTAGAAAACAAAACAACAAACAAAAAAACAAACGAGAAATAAGAACAAGCCCCGTCCCTTCCCCTTCTATTGCATACAGGCACCCGAGGCATTCCCAAAGCTTTATGTACAGTGCACCGCCCCACGTATGGACTGCATTTCCCACAAACCCCCACAGCTCTCCCTCGTTCAGAACTCTGGAGTTAACGTCCTCGCCCCCGTACAACCAATGGGCCGTGAGACTTCGGCCATTAGTACATTTAGCGGTTGGTTCTCTCCAAACCACCATGTACACGTGTGTTTGTTTGTGTGTGTGTGTGTGTGTGTGTGTGTGCACGCGCGCATGGCGTAATGATGTGTAGTGTTCGCGTCGCAAAACAACATCTCACTAGCTTCCAATGACCTACGTCACATAGTGACTGGTGTGCAGAGCAAACATATCATTGGCTGCTGAGTTCGTTATCTTTTCTCTGCCATGTGAAAAACTGAAAATGGAGGAGAGAGCAGCCGACCCCGAGCAGCCGAGCTGATATTGATCTCTAATTTAATTGAGTATCGACTTCATTGAGCTCTCTTTTGTGGCGTTCTTCTTCTCCTTTCTTTCCGCGCCGGAGCAAGGCGTGTAATGATATGCCTCATTTGTTCTTAGCGACCGCTTTCGTTGTATTTGAAAGACTCGTGAAAAGTGTTCATTCCAGACGAACGCACAAGAACTGCAGAGGAACGTCACACACGGATCCAGGGAAACGTCTTCTTTTCAAATGTTCTGCTGTCGTACTGTACGTCTCTGGACCGCTGCATATTAACGCGGTGAGGAGATTCCGCTCGGTGCCGTAGTTCTTCCATTAGCTCTCCACAAAAAAAAAGTACTTGGTTGAAACTGCCCTGTCTGGTCAGACCCTTGTAATAACACACCCTCAGCCAGTTACATAAGTGCCTGTCTCCAAGCTGACGCGGGGCGTGGGGCCGTGAGGGCGTGGGGGCACAGTTATTCCAACCCACACAGCCCCCCGACTCACTCACTCACTCACTCACTCACTACGGGCCGGTGGAATATTGCAGGTATGTCCCCTGAACACACAAACCCCGACCATTACAGAAGAGACGATAGATAGGAGCACTGAGAGAGGAGAGAGGGGAGGCAGTGGGCTGTTGAACCACGTGATCCTGGACAAGGCCAGGTTCAGAGGATCACTTCAGATGGGTTTCGGGCTCGTGTTCCATTATGTCACCGTGGGAGTAAATGAGGAGAGGGAGGTGCGGTCGGCGGCCGGGGGCAGGCCCTGTCTCAGCTGCTGTTGTTGCTGTTGTTGCTGTTGTTGTAGGTCCTGCAGGGCGAGGGGGAGGAGTTGGGCTGGTAGTCGTACTTGCCCAGCGCCGTGGGGTAGTAGGTGGTGGTGTAGACGTTGGTCTGTTGCAGCGCCGACGGATAGAAGTTGGATCTCTCGTCGGGGAGGAGGTTGTTCTTGTTGAGCGTCTAGGAAGACACACAGTGGAGGGAGATGAGAGAAGGGCTTTATTTTTATCTAGATCAGTGGTTTTCAACCGTTTTCGTGTCAAGGACCCCCAAATTGACACATAGTAGCCCACGGACCCCCATTTGAAAAGATATGCCAGGGACTCAACCATTTTGATTTCTCGGGGGTCCCAATCTACACTGTATCATCATCATTAGTGTTCATTTAGCTCTGAGAGTGTACAAATGGAACCAAATGGACCCTAACGGGTCCATTTGGTTCCATTTGTACACTCTCAGAGTTACAGACACATAAGGGTCAATTTGGTACCTAACTATTAATTTGGCTGGGGACCCCCTGGAACCACCTCAAGGACCACTGGTGGTCCCCGGACCACTGGTTGAGAACCACTGATCTAGTTGCATTTCTTTTCAGACTGATTGATATGGCCGAAATCAAATATCACAATATTTTTGACCAAATACCTCGATAATATTGAGGGGATTACTATTGATGGCTTCCCAAAATATTTATACAATGAGATCTTTGAATGAATAATCATCAGTAACGCCTGACTAATAACTAATTGGGTAAAGACATAGGCCTATACTGAATAAATAGAAAAGTCAGTTGAGTTCAGAAAATTAAATCACTTTACTATAGATTTTTCAATAAATAATTTCAACCCTAGATAAGAGAAAAGCAGGGAAAGTTGTTAAATTCATAGATCCATGTATTCAGTGATTTATTCCATATTGATTTTTATATGAGAGCGAAATCAACATTTGAGAGTGAAAAACTGCACAGAGATATACATCATGCCCGACATTTTACAGCCAGTGTATGCATATTGCATAATATACTAAATGTGACTTAAATACTTCCATAAGCCTTGGAGGTTGGAGCAAGGGCACTGCGAGTGCATTCATAAGCAAGGCGGACCACTTTAACAAATTTAATTTAGAGCGTGTCAGGCATAATCAATAAGCAAAATTTACGAGACGCCATGAATTCACCGTGGGCCCCTTTAATAACAACAAGGCTAAAACACATCCCGTCAAATGCAATCGCTGGATCTCGGGGTAAAAGCCAGCAGATGGTGAAAGACTTTCCAGAGAAAAAAAGCATCGGAAAAATGTAATCCATCTGCACATCTCTGAAGCCCAAAGCTGGACGCTTAATCTGGTTAGAGTCGTTGGAAATGCACAAAGGTGGCAATTACAAATTGCCATTGTTGAGATGAGACCCTGCTAACACGCAGCGCTCTAATGACACAGAGTGACACGGGACGCAGTGCCTCGCCCACTCCTCCTGGTTATTACAGTTAACCCATTAAGACCTGAGGCCGATTCTACAAAATGTCTTCTAAATCCTAACAGTTTTTTGGAAAAAACTTATGTTACTATGTCAGTGGATCTCAAACTTTTTCATGTCAAGGACCCCAAAATGTATTTGGCCAAGGACACCCATCTCAAAATATTTTGTTCCAGGGACCCCCAGAAGCAGGGCTTTGAGTTACAAATGTTCAGGTTGAAAAAATATATATTCAAAGATTTGCAAACATTTTCACGATTTTTCAAAAATAGCAGATCTACAAGCCCCCTAGCGCGGCACTCGGTGCCGCGCTATGAGCTTGTAGATCTGCTATTTTTGAATAGCCAAAGTGTAAAATAATGCTTTTTTAGCTCAAATCAAAAAATGACACAGATGCTTCTCCCGGTCTTATATGGGTTAATGAGCACAGCCTCTCAGAGGCAATAATATGGTTGTGAGCGCCACAGCCCCCACGATAAGATAATACTGATGACAATAACAAGGACAACTAGACATCATATTGACATTCAAGTCCGTTATTTTAGATGTCCATATATGGCGTTATTTGCCTCTCCATGGACTTAAGGGTATAAAATCCAAGTTTAAAAAAAGTTTTCCATTTCAAAGTTTTCCACAAAGCCCCCGCAGTTCCCAAAGAAGCTGGACATTTTTAAAGTTTGAATGGAGACTCTAGATAAAAGTATGACGGAGCTAGACCAGGCCAGAGAATATACGTATAATAATAAATAAATATGGAAACAACACAATGAGTGGGTGCTTTCCTAGAGCAAGCTCACTAACTACAACAATATGACAGCAGCAGTGGAGCACAAAACGAGCTCATTCCCCAGTACTTGAGTCAAAGCATAAATACTCCTGTTCAAATATTACTCAACTACAAGTCAAATGTCTACTTGAGTTAGAGTACATGCTTTTAAGAATACTTATTACAAATTACAATGTACGTTTTCTTTTTTTAATATTAATGCATTACTGGGCGTCCCTTCCTAGAAATGTAGTGGAGTCAAAAGTACAATATTTTGTCTTTGAAATGTTGTGTAGTGAAAATCTTCCAAAAAACAATAAATACTAAAGTAAAGTACATCAAAAATCAAAAAAAATATACACAATTATATTGTTACTGTCCAACACTACTGGACCTCAGTAAGCTAGCATGAAGAAAGCGGGCCCTTTCTAACACCCAGTAAATGCCCGTTCTGGTTTGAACTTGACACAGAGGTGTGAGCAGGGAAGGGAAGGTAAGCTGTCCTCAAATCTATTGAGGATGATTTTCACCTGTGAGTTTGTTTTTTGTTGCTGTCAGCATCTTATTGTAACAATCCTGTATAATATATGTTGACTGCATCATACTCGGATATGTACAAGACCAGTGGTGTAAAGTAACTATAAGTGCATTTACTCAAGTACGTGTTGTGAGCTTGTAGATCTGCTATTTTCAAACATTTTAGTACTTTTACTTTCATTTTGATACCAATACTTTTGTACTTTTACTCAAGTACATTTTTTATTCCGGACTTTTACTTGTAACAGAGTACTTCTACATTGCAGTATTGATACTTTTATACTTAAGTAAAACATTTGAGTATACTTTTCCCACCACAAGACTAATTTCCGAAAGGGTCAATATATTGTGAATCAAAGTGAGACAACTTTTATTTAGGTCGTAACTTTGACGATTACTGGTGATGGAGAATATCACACAGACGTATAGTGTGGCCAGCTTTTACTTTTCTTTTTACCAAGTATGGTAGTTGCATACCAAAAATGAATGTGCTTCCAGTGACTGTTTTCTTGTGTTTATATAATGTGAATCCACAGTTGGACTTTTAATGAGAGGCCAAGGGCCGACCTGGGGTTTACCAACATAATGGAGCTCATTAATAAAGACTAGGGCTGTGGGGATTTGGGGAATAAAGGCTACAGTAAGTAGGCTATAGGTCTATAGTTTATAGAGCAAAACACAGAATAGTGAATGGGAATATACATGATCAGCAATTCATCTCACGTAGTTACTGTTCAAATTGAAGTAAACGCATGAATACAAGTTCTAAATAAAACATGAATTGCGTGCACTGCCCTTGAATGTGAATAAATATACAGTGTCAATACACAGGAATATCTGGGCTGTTAGTTTAGCTCTGCAGTTAGCTCATGTTAATTCTGGTCATGCCCGAAGTTGTCTGAGTTTTGGTCCCACATTTTTGATGGTGTTTTTGTTGGGAAACTGAACCCCCCTCACGGCTCTGTTTGGAATTCCAACTGTAACGTACGGGACGTCTGTGAGGCGGCATATCATAGCCTTCATGACCCTGTTGGCTAGACAGAAACATGTCACCTCTCCCTCACATGATAACTGGCTTAAAGAAATATTAAAGGCAGGGTAAGTGATTTACTAAATATCTCTATATTCTGATAGTACTCATTGCTACAGTATAGAGTGTCTGTTCAGTAAAAGGAGTCTCCCATGTCTCTCCAGCTCTTTATTAAACAGAAAATGCATTTTCAGTGCTCTCTCCTGATTGGCTTAAATGTTGTCACCTACCTGAAAATGTATTTATATTCTGTTTACTAAAGAGCTGGAGAGACCCCTGTGACCGAAAAACGCTCTGTAGCAATGATTACTATCAGAATATAGTACTTTAACAAAACAAAAAAAGAAAACCCCAAAAAATATCACTTACCCTACCTTTAATACATTTAATACAATACTTTAATTTTCAAAAATAGCAGATATACAAGCTCATAGCACGGCACCGAGTGCCGCGCTATGAGCTTGTAGATCTGCTATTTTTGAAAAATCGTGAAAAATATTTTTGGAATAGCCAAAGAAATCTAAAATGACACAGATGCGTTCCAGGTCTTAATGGGTTAAAAAACCCTTAATTCCTGTTTTTATTTTATAATTTTTTTTTATCTCCGATGGACCATCTCAAACTTCTGGGATACAGATCTATCAAGCTGGTACCATAACATAATAAAAGAGAATGTAACAATGTGAAAGTATGTAGGATGCGAGGGCTGTAGTGTGCAGGGGATTGTTTGTGTTTGTTTCTGTAAAAAAGGAGGAAAAAATATACAACTGTGACAATGATCTAATAACTGATAAGAAAGTCTATTGTACATTTTCTGTTGCCTTGTTTTTTGGTAAAACAAGTAAAATGAACACATACTTGTAGCATGCTTTGTTCTACCAAAAATCTACCTTGAACTCCATGGGTGTGTACTTCTCGTTCTTTGGTGTGGTGTTGCCCTTGTAGTTGAGGTGGTTGGGGGTGGTGGGGTGGATGACCGCCGACTCCTGGGACGGCTTGTGGAAGCGCTGGCAGTACACGTAGACCAGGAAGGACAGGAGCCCCGCCCCCAGGAAGCAGGACACGCCCGTGGCGATCAGGTGGATGGAGGTGAACGCTGGGAAAATGAAGGAGGAGGCGATACAAGAGGGTTAATAAAGGCAGAGGTGAATATAAGTACATTCACTCAAGAACTGTACTTTTTTGAGGTACCTTAAAGGACAACTTTGTTTTTTTACAACCAAGGTTTATGTTTTAGCTTGTAATTAAAGTAAATAAAAGATGAGTGATACATTTTTTTCATTTACTGCTTTCTATAGTTTTTGCTATTTTCGCGATCTTTTTTACAGTGGGCGGGGGCATTCTGTCCGGTGGCTAAATATGTCTTTTTTTTTACACAATAACCAGGCGTTATTTTTAATATTATTTACATTAGCTCTTCTAGCCCCCAATAACTCACATCTGGCCATCAAAGACCACAGGACCTTTTTTATTGTGTAAAAAATACATATTTAGCCACCGGACAGAATGCCCCCGCCCACTGAAAAAAATATCGCGAAAATTGCTAAAACTATAGAAAGCAGTAAATGAAAAAAAAGAACACTCATCATTTATTTACTTTAATTACAAGCTAAAATATAAACCTTGGTTGTAAAAAAACAAAGTTGTCCTTTAACTTAACTTGAGTATTTCCATTTAAAAACAAACCAAAAAAAACGTTATACTTCTACTCCAATACTTCTTAGAGGCAAATATTGTTCTTTTTCAAACACTAAAATAATTTGACAGCTTTGAAGAGCTTGTAGCTCAAGCTTGTAGAAAATGTGAGTGCTTTTACTTTTATTACTTTAAGTATATGTTGATGCCAATACTTTTGTACTTTTACTCAAGTGAAATTTTGAATACGGTATTTTTTTTTATTTCTACGTTTTGGTATTTTGGTACTTCTTAAGTAAAATATCAGAGTATTTCCTCCACCATTGCATAACGGCCTTGAAGTAGTTGAGCCCACCCAAACCACTGCTGCACAGTAAAATCCTCAGTCTTCATTTCAAAATGTAACACATGTGTACCCTCTCAAGAGTTAAAACATACCGTAGATAAATCAACACTGAGGATTTGTTTTGTGGCTTTATTTACATAGTGATATATTGGATCATTGTGACATTGACATTGATTGAGCTTTTTTTGTTACCGGGCTGACAGCATGTTTACAGCCAAACAGGAAATTAAATGTCTGGAACATTGTCACGTTTGAAAAGAAGTAAATCAGATCAAGTTGTGAGCTGTGAACTGACACAATAAAAACATACAGTACCCACACAAGACAATACAATACACATATACAAACAATCGTCTATCACTTGTGTGCAACAGTCTGTATAAAAGAGAAATGATTGTTTCCCTTCCTCTCCTATAATACTTATATTTTCATATTTTTTATTACATATCGTCAGGCAGAAAACCCCCATATTTCATCTTTTTATGTTTATTCATAAATTAATGACCTATGTCATACTGTCTGTGGTTTTAAGTATACATATTTCATATTCATTAGAAACAGTCATTGACGAACACAGCATCATGAACAGCCCTGCATCAGATCAGACATGATGTCATTTCAATGCGGTGTCTTTCCCCGAATATACAACAATAAAAGGCTCACTTTCCCGACAGTGCACATAATAGTTAGTGCACGATAAAATCCTCAGTGTTCATTTAACTCTGAGGTGTAAAGACAGACCCAAATGGAGCCGTAAGGGTCATTAACCCATTAAGACTGTCATTTTAGATTTTAACCACTTTAGCCATTATCTCATACTTTGGATATTCAAAAATAGCAGATATACAAGCCCATAGCGCGGCACCGAGTGCCGCGCTATGGGCTTGTATATCTGCTATTTTTGAAAAAAATATGAAAATGTGTGCATTTTCGTGCATTTTTTTAAGCGAACATTTTTAACTCAAATCTTTGCTTCTGTTCTACAGTTTTTTGAAAAAACGTATGTTGCTGTATAATCAGTGGTTCTCAAACTTTTTAATGTCACGGGCCCCCAAAATGATATGTATTTGGCCGTGGACCCCCATCTCAAAATATGTTGTTCCAGGGACCCCCCCCCCCCCCCCCCCCAGACGAAAAGATTTGAGTTAAAAATGTTCGCTTTAAAAAATATATATATTCAAAGATTTGCACAAATTTTCTATATTTTTCAAAAATAGCAGATCTACAAGGCGTACAAGCTCATAGCGCGGTACTCGGTTTATTCTCAAATAGAATAAACATTAAAACATATATAAAAAACAAATGAAAAAAAGTAATGGGAAAATCACGGCCCCCTCACACATTAGAATGTCCTTCTAATGCGTGAGGGGGCCGTGATTTTTCCATTACTTTTTTCATTCGTTTTTTATATATGTTTAAATGTTTATTTCATTTTAAAGTGAAATATCCTTTTAAAGAATATCTGACTCGTACTGTGTGCTTTTCTGTGAATAGGTGAAAGAAGAGACGCACATGAAAATGCACACGTAAATGTGTGAGAACGTGCAAACACACACACACACACACGCTTATGGAAAACCACAAAGGCCGAAATAAGGTGTACATACAGTACACCGTACGACACACACACACACACACACACACACACACACACACACACACACACACACACACACACACACACACACACACACACACACACACACACGCACACGCACACACACACACTGCTGTAAATCCACTTACCTCCGCACTGCTGGTCCTTATCAAAGCCAGATGCAGGGAGAATGACTGCAGAGGGGAGAGGGACACAGGGTCAGACACATGCACGTACGCACACACACACACGCACACACGCACGCACGCACGCACGCACGCACGCACACACACACGCACACACACACGCACACACACACACAAAACAGTGACGGGGTGGGGGTGACACATGCAGACAGAATGACAAAACCACACAATGATTAACATGAAATGTGGTTTGGATGTTGTTTGGAAAGGCTCTCTGGAGGAGAGCGGAGGGGCTTTTTTTTTTTACAACAGAGAATTCCAAACTTTTCAATCAGCCGCCCAATGAAAGCAAGTGGAGGAATAAAAGAAGAGCGATGCGTTCAGAGTGTTTTTTGACCTTTGTAAGGGCAGAGCTGCTGATGCAGAGATGATCATTTACAGCTGAAACACGTCCCATCCCATCCGCCATCGTTGAGGGGGCCAAGGAGAGGCGTGTGTGTGTGTGTGTGTGTGTGTGTGTGTGTTTGAATTACTATACTTGCGAGGACCAAGTATAGTAGAATTTGAAGAAACCTACATTGTGAGGACCGTTTTCCTGGTCCTCACAAGACAAATGGTTGTTTTATAGTTAAAAAAAACATTTTCAGAGATACGTTTACAATTAGAAAAACATTCAGGTTAGGATTAGACATTTAGAGGCTAGGTTTAGGGATTGGAATTAGAGTTCAACATGATTTATACTTAGTTGCGCGCCATGTGTCATGCATCGAAAAACAGCCGATCTATAAGCTCACAACGCGTCGCAGCGCGACGCGTTGTGAGCTTATAGATCGGCTGTTTTTCGGCTTTAGGCTTACGGTTAAAAATGGCAAAATAATACATATATTTTTAAATGACATTCATAAAATGGCTGTCCTAAAGCGTTGATGTCCTCACAAGTATAGTACACAAGTGTAAGTGTGTGTGTGTGTGTGTGTGTGTGTGTGTGTGTGTGTGTGTGTGTGTGTGTGTGTGTGTGTGTGTGTGTGTGTGTGTGTGTGTGTGTGTGTGTAAAAAATAATTCAGGCACAGCCATTCCCTGATTAAATTTGGGGGGTAATTCCTCCTCCTAACAAACCCCTCCCGTGCATGTGACCTTAAAAGTCCCGTCGTCTTGTCCAAAATTCACGATAAAATGAGACGTGATTTGGTGTTGTGAGCCTTGCGACATGCCATTAATATTAATTGCTGTGGTCCAGAGCCATTAGTATTCCTAGCATGGCCAGTTATGATGCGATCTGGCTGCAAAAAGATCATTTTAAGGAGTTTTTAAAGATGATATATCTGCATAACAAGGTCCATTCACGCAAACCTGGAGCATGGCGTCCATGTCCGGCCAAGTTATACAGTTAAAGGGGTACTTCACCCCAAACGGCATTTCTCTCTCGCAAATTACTTAAAGCAATACAAGGTAGGTCCAAAAATAACGATTTTTAGCAACCTCTGCTGGTCACTACCGTCATTGCAGGTGTTTAGCGGAGTCCTGCATTACCCAGAATTCCATTTGTTTCGCCGGGAGGCGGAAGCGTTTCAAAAAGCGTTCTTTTAATTGTTTTATACTATCTGCGGATCGTTTCTCTTAGCCAGTGGAGCTTTAGTTACCGTGAGCTGTGTTTTCTTTTGCTGTTGTTTTTCCATCTTCAAATCCTATAATGTCTTAAAAACAGCGTGAGATTCCTTTTTGTAAATAGCGCGGTAGTTCCTGGCCAAACAGGAAACAGGTGCATTTCCGTTTCCGTTTTCCGGCCGGATGACGTCATTTTCGCGGTAAGGGCGCCCCACCACACTTTCAATATAGTAAATATAATAGAAAAGGCTTTCGGGGGTGAAATTCATGGAGTGGGTGTTGTGAAACATTTGCCACTCACAAAAGATATACAATTTAACTTTAGTTTTTTTGAAAAAGTTACCAAGTATACAGTCGCTTTAAGCCTTGAGGCTGTTTACACAGGAAGTGTTTTAAAAAGTAAAGTTTGAGAGAAGATGTGGTGTTTTGAAGCAACGAAGACACAGACTCGATACGTTACTTATTATACTCTGAGCAGAGCTGTGTTGTGTATAAGAGATTTTTGATATACTTTAGTTGCTAATCCTTGCCCCCTATTTTCTTCAATTCATCAAGGATTCTCTTTGTTTTTGGATGGTTCAATCACCGCTGAAGGAATGCGACACAAACAGAAATTATCCATGAATTCAAGGCTTCACGGGGTGAGTAATTGATTGAAAACAAGTCCTCTGGGGGTGCAATATTCGTTTAAATAAGTAAAAAAGGAGGATGTTTTTGATCATTAGAAAGGAGGTTTAGTGCCTGTGTGTGTGTGTGTGTGTGTGTGCGTGTGCGTGTGTGTGTGTGTGTGGGTGCATGCAGCCAAGTACGTATACGTCCATGTGTTTGTGTACATGACAATGGCGAACGTGCTGAGAAAGATAAAGACTTGCACAGAGGGTGACAGAGGGACCCAGCGTGTGTCTAACTGACTAACCGGGTATCTCGTTACAGTCTCTCCGCTGAGTGGCGTTCCCCGCGCAGGGGGCGGATCCCTGGGAGCCACACAGCCGGCTGCGCATCTGCAGTCCTGAGTCATCACAGGCCGACCACAGAGACCAGGCCATCCAGCCACCTGGATGACACACACACACGCACACGCACACACACACACACACACACACACACACACACACACACACACACACACACACACACACACACACACACACACACACGCACACACGCACACACACACACACACGCACACACAGGGGAAATACAAAAGTCACACAAGACACATATCGAGTCAGTGCAAAGCCAGACACCCATGAACTCCCCCCCACACACCACAACCTAGAACTCAGACAGTATGAAACCCCTGGAAACACACAACTCGGCAGTGGTGGAAAGTAACTAAGTACATTTACTTAAGTACTGTACTTAAGTAAAACTTTGAGGTATTTGTACTTTACTTGAGTATTTCCAATTTTCAATAGTTTTACTTCTACTCCACTACATTTCAGAGGCAAATATTGGACTTTTACTCCACTACAATTATTGGAAAACTTTAGTTACTAGTTACTTTTCAGATATAAATGATGATATTATGAAACATACATTAACCACTTTAGACCACTTCTATATTGCAGTGTTGTTACTTTTACTTAAGTAAAGAAGTTGAGTACTTTTTCCACCACTGCAACTCAGACAGTATGAAACCCCTGGAAACACACAACTCCGGCCACCCAAGCTGTAAACACATGAGACGAAGGGGGCCCCGTGGCCACAAAACAGTCCTGGCCAGCTATACCACACAGTATACAAGCGCGACACCAACGAGCGCTTGTTGTTGTGAGGTAAACAGCGGCGGGTGGATAAACCCGTGGAGAGTTTGTTTAGTGCATAGTGGAGATATTTGTCTCCCGAGCCAAGCTTTAGTGTTGTATCCCCGCAGCAGGCTGCCTCTGAGCGGTAAACAAAGGCTGCTTCCCAAGAGTAAAAAAAAAAAAAGTCCTAATTCTACGTTCAAATCGTGCACCAGCTGCACTCTTTGGAATTGGACTTGAGTGAGCACAGGCTGGCCGAACGAAAAGAAGAAAGACGGTTCCAATATCCAAGGTGTTTTAGACAGCACTTTTTCTTTTGTTTTTAGTAGAAGCAGGAGAAGATTTTTCTTTTTAATTAGTTTCTTTCTTGGGGGTTATTGTTTTATTATTTTACGAGGTCCAACTCCTTTTACCTTTCCTATCAGTCTGGAACTCACTGACAGGCTGCCAAGTCTCCACCATCTGCTCACCTTTCACCACACACCCATCTTTAAAAAACACACACATGCACCCCGTCTCAAACCCCACCGGCGTTTCAATGCACACTTTAATTGCTCCATTCATTTCCATTTATTTGTGTCACCGCCGCCGTCGACCCGTCGCGTTATTCCGCCGTGGAGTCTGGGGGTCTCTGGGGACTACCTCTTTAGCATTCTGTCCCGTCTGTCAGTCCCTTTCCTGCCGTTCTTCTGTTGTTACTGCAGGACTCCTTTAATCAAACCATCTGTGACAGCGGCATCAGATAGACTGACTGACAGGGCCGCTGGCAAATTACACATGCAACTGGCAGGGTGGGGGGGGGGGGGGGGGTGTTGGGTGGGGGCTGAGCAGCTAAAAAGGACCCTGATAGGTGCACCGACGACGTCGTGGCCCGTCAATAACCCATTAAGACCGGGAACGCATCTGTGTCATTTTAAGATTTCTTTGGGCTATGCAAAAATAGCAGATCTACAAGCTCGTAGCGCGGCACCGAGGATCATTTGTAATTCAAATCTTTGCTTCTGGGGGGGGGGGTCCCTGGAACAAAATATTTTGAGATGGGGGTCCGTGGCCAAAAACATATAATTTTGGGGGTCCTTGACATGAAAAAGTTTGAGAACCACTGATATAGCAACATATGTTTTTTTCAAAAAACTGTTAGGATTCAGAAGACATTTGTAGAATCCCCAAAAGCAAAGATTTTAGTTACAAATGTTCGCTTTAAAAAAATATATATATTCAACGATTTGCACAAATCTTCCACAATACATTTTTTTTTGCAGATCTACAAGCTCATAGCGCCCGGAGCCGCGCTATGAGCTTGAATATCTGCTATTTTTTAATAGCCAAAGAAATCTAAAAAATGATGCGTTCGCGGTCTTAATGGGATAAATGAGCAGCGGGGTCGTTAGCGCACGAGACAGTCAATCCATGCGGGGGCCGGGCCCCGCGTCAAACAGGGGAAAACATTAACCTGATGAGGGGGTCTGATTAGCATCGGGGCAGAGAAAGGCAGGAGAAAAGCCAAACAGAAAGCCATTTACCTTTCTTTTTGTCTGTAATTAGCAGAGAGGCTGACTGTGAGCATTATGTCGCCCGTGAGTGACAGTCGAGCTAATTTGAAATGAACGGCGGCTTCGGGAAGGGAAGAAGAAGGTTAAGGGGAAACAACCGTTTGAATCTGGCATCTCATTCCTCTTCTTCTTGAGTCAGAATTAACCCATTAAGACCTGGAACGCATCTGTGTCACTATTTGATTTGAGCTTAAAAAAAAAAAAGCATTATTTTACACTTTGGCTATTCAAAAATAGCAGATATACAAGCTCGTAGCGCGGCACCGAGTGCCGCGCTACGAGCTTGTAGATCTGCTATTTTTTTGAAAAATCGTGAAAATGTTTGCAAATCTTTGAATACATATTGTTTTAAAGCGAACATTTTTAACTCAAATCTGTGCTTCTGGGGGGGTCCCTGTAACAAAATATTTTGAGATGGGGGTCGGCGGCCAAATACATATAAGTTTGGGGGTCCTTGACATGAAAAAGTTTGAGAACCACTGATATAGAAACATAGGTTTTTTTTTTCAGAATAAGGTTGGGATTTAGAAGGCGTTTGTAGAATGGTCTTAATGGTTTAATAGTGTATGTGCGTGCGTGTGTGTGTGTGTGCGTACAAACACACATACTGCAAGTGCACGAAAACACGCAACAGCACGGGCGCGCGCACGCGCACACACACACACACACTCTCAACCCGGTATTGGAACCTGTTCAAAGCGGGTTATAGTGCTCAGCTCAGGCACAGTGCTCTCAACGCCCCTGGCTCTGTTCACACAGCAGGAGACCAGGGGAGGCAGCAGGGAAATGACATCATAAAAAGACACTTCTTCTTCTCCTTCCATGACTCAGTGCTTAATTAATTAGAAAGAGGGAACATCAGAGAGGAGTAGACAGAGAACAGAGGATGATACCGAAAGGGCAGCTTGCGGGGGCGGGGGGGGGGGGGGGGATCGGTTGATTGGCTGGGCAAAGACCACCGGCAGTGGTGTCATGTTCATTCGCGGGCGCGGGCGTGCGCGGGCGTGCGTGTGTGTGTGTGTGTGTGTGTGTGTGTGTGTGCGAGCGTATAGCGGCTCACCATCACAGGTGTGTGTGTTGCACAGAGCCTCCTCAGTGTGGAGTCCTATACAGATGTCTCCTCCGTTGGTGGGGGTGGGGTTGTTGCAGGAGCGGGTCCGCTGGTAGTGACCGCCTCCACAGCCCACCGAACACTGGGACCACGATGACCAGCATGACCAGGCGCCGGTAACTACCACGCGCACACACACACACACACACACACACACACACACACACACACACACACACACACACACACACACACACACACACACACACACACACACACACACACACACACACACACACACACACACACACACACACACACACACACACACACACACACACACACACACACAAAAAGGAAATAAAAAACATCCAATGATTTACATTCATCGTTACATTAAAAACATGATGATCAGGATTAATACAAGTCTGACTAACTGACTGACTGACTGACTGACTGGATGAATGAATATCTTTCTGGTATGGTGTCCATGTGATCTCAATGTGAAGGAGAAGAACGTAGGTGGGGCAGAGGTGGTTGCCAGGTAACAATCCCCCCCCACCCCCCCACCCCCACACACCACCCGGTGCAGCACAACACTCCAATTGCACCACTGGATTAGCAGCACTGATGCCGAGTGAGACTGAAGCAGACTGTGATCACTGTTCTGACTGTGGCTTTGAATGACTCAACCACTTGAACCATGGCATCCCTTTTTAGTGGGCACGTCATAATAGGCAAACATTTGCCAAAAATGTAAGCTGATCTACAAGCTCACAACGGTAGAGGACGAAGTATATAGGGTTTAAGTGGTCAATGACTGGATGAGCGATTGACCGGATGACTGCTCTGCAAACAGAACTCACAAATAGAACATGCACATCCAAAAAATATTGGTCAGGTGCAGGACCGTAAAAGATAATCAGAAAAGACAAATTAAAGTTCACACACACTGCATAGTAGCTCCCTAAGCAACTGTCTCTGTTATGCTAGGGAGCACATGCCTTCTTCTTCTTCTGTTGTGAGGGTTTACACAGACGGCTGAAAGGATAAAGGAATATGTGTGGAAAAGGGTAAAGATGTGGCGGTACATGGAGCACATTCTGAAGGGCAAGTACTGTCCAGTTGATACGACCTCTCCTCGTCTGTCTGTCTGTCTGTCTGTCTGTCTGTCTGTCTTTTATGTCCCCTATATAGTCCTTTCACTCTCTTGCATTTATTCTCCATCTCCACCCTCTCTCTCACACATGGCACATTCAGAATGACGCACGCACGCATGCACGCGCGCGTGCACATGCATGCGCGCGTGCACATGCATGCACGCATGCACACTATTTGTTTAAATCTCCCCCCTCACCTCCATCCCTGTCTTTAATCTCGTCACCACTTACAGTATGATCTCATCTCACTAATTTTATCTTTTGTCATCATTGTCCTTGTCATTTCCCACCTATCGTCCCTGACAGACACTGGGAGATAGTTGGACATGTGAAGGTCCATGACTAAACTGCAGATACCTGCAGCCTACAGCAGTGCAATATCTTTGATTTAAAAAAACAAACATTATTTATCTTTTGAAAAAGGTTTCAATTTGTTTTAAATTCATGGAAATGTGTTTTTCCTGAGGCGGGGGCGGGGGGGGGGGGGGGGGTATAGGGATATTTACTCGCGAGTTGCGACACATGAAATTGGGCCTGTGAAACAGTGGTCAACAGTATTGTTCCTGGCTCCGGCGTGTCAGGCTAACAGAGACTTTCAACTGACCCCACTATAACCAATGGTAGATCATTTGAATATAACGCTACCGGGGGGATTTGATTAGCAGCCAATGATAAATCATTTATTCATGAGGTGTCGTTCATAAATATTCAAAGTTAGCCTTTAGCACAGATACTGGCCTATTTATAAAGACTGAATGCTCTGCGGGCACGTGCGTGCGTGTGCGCGTGTGTGTGTGTGTGTGTGTGTGTGTGTGTGTGTGTGTGTGCGCGTGCGTGCGTGCGTGTGTGTGTGTGTGTGCGCGTGCGTGTGTGTGTGTGTGTGTGTAGAGATACAGTACATGTATGCAAATATGCTTGTGCGATATATTTTTTTCACGTGTACAGAGCTAGGGTACTCTATTGTGTTTACATTATTAGCCCATGTAAGTGCGTCTCTCACGTAGAAGTGTACACGTGTGTGTATGTACAACAGTACCTGTCCTGAGTCCAGTCTAATGAGCGTGGGCTGTCAGTGCATTAGCGCGGGCAGGCACAGGTCTGCTTATTATGTTCTGATGAGCAGATTGAAGCAACCAACGTCAGCGAGCGAAGAACGCACTGCCGCTGCTGCTGCTGTTAGCCATTAGCTAATGGAGATAATGATGCACTCGGTAATACTGCACACGACAGCCTCGCAGGTGCTGAATCGCCCTGTATGTGACACTGTGTGTGTGTGTGTATGTGTGTTCGTAAAAAAAAAAGAAAAGGAAACTCAATTATGTTTAAGTGTTCTTTACACACTTTACTGTGTGTTTGGAGTTTGAAAAAAGCTTAATTGAACTGTTGTGCTAGGTTTTTTGTGTGTGTGGTTAGAAAGGAGCATGTGTACACTTTAGGCATGTGTTATATACATGTAATGTATATAAAGTATATGTATTTTATATACATATACCCAGTGTTGGGTAACGTTACTTTTGAAAGTAACTCGTTAAGTTACAGGATTACTGCCATTAAAAAAGTATTCTGTTACGTTACAGGATTACCTTCTGAGAAAAGTAACTTGTTAGATAATTTTTGCGCTACCGGAGTGTTGTGGAGCTGTGCTGGGCTTCACCAAGGCTAATTTGCATTGACGTGACGTGACCTTTCACCAATAAATCCAAAAATAGTGTGAATACTTCCACGACCGTACTAAAGGGCAGCCTCTCTGGCTTCTCTCAATCTCTACGCCATGTCGCACAGGTGCAACAAATTAATGTAAACAAGACCAGTAAATACCGTCAGCCGTGTGTCACACCAAAAGCGGTGACACACACGCACGCACGCACGCACGCACGCACGCACGCACGCACGCACGCACACACACACACACACACACACACACACACACACACACACACACAGAGAGTTTGCAGTACCGCAAGCAGACATGTATAGTACTTTTGCTCTCACCTGGGCAGGCCTGTATGTTGCAGTCCTGGTACTCTATGGGGGAACCGCGGCAGGACACGGGGGAGCTCTTGCCCTCCGCTGTGGAGCAGGTGCGCCGGCGCGTCCGGTATCCCTTGGCACAGCTCTGAGAACAGCTAGACCAGGTCTCCCACTGAGACCAGCCAGCCCCTGCAACCCTCACCACTGGAGTCTTCAGTAGGTCCTCAACCAGAGCTGCAGTATGGGGGAAAGAAAGGGTTAAACCAGCTATAATACAGGGTTTCTATAAACAAAACAAAAAAAGGAAAGAAAAAGAGAATTGTGTTGATGCAATAACATCCAATATACATATTCAAACAGATTCATTAACTCATTTTGATGCCTGTTGACATGGGTTCAAAACTGGTTTATGAAGCGGCATACAGAACTGAAACAATTCTCTGTCTTGACATTTCCCTCCCTCTGTCTCTCCAACCTCAAGTCTTCTCTTTGTTGTTTCTCTTAACCACCTGGTATCCCTATTTTGAGCATGCCATTATTTCAAAGAATGTCCAAAAATGCCCCATGAAATCTCATTGTTCTGCGGTGAAGAGACCCATATATACTGTATATCCTTATATGGGACTTTCCCTAGAACTAGAAAGGAGTATATGGGCCATACCAATGATGCCACCAAATAGAACAGGTCATTGTAACAGCGGTAAAGGTAACATTAGACTATAAGAGTCGGAGTATACTCAAGAATCTGTTCTTACTACCTTTTACAGAGTCTGTATTGATTGATGTCTCTAACCGGACACCTCTGAACCGTTACTGCTACCCCTAACTCTAACAAAATCACAGTTCCTCCCCAACATTTTTGTCCTTCGCAAGTCAGGATATAAAGTGACCAACCAGCGCTTGACCAAGAGATTGGTATCGCTGCCAGGGAAAGGATATGCCTTCGAGACAGCACATTACCTCCGACGTGGAGGACGAAGCGGATGATTTCCTACTCCGCTCGTCACCAAGACTACAGGAAGATCAGGAGTGAGATGAAATGCACCCAGAGAGATCTGGACGATTTCAGGCAAGAGTTTTGTCAAGGTATGGAACATACTTCGGAGCCTTAAGCCAACGCCAAACCTTGCCCAACCTGCCCAAGAGGTGGCTGAGGTTATTGTTAATGCATCAACAGATGCAGTAGAAGATAGTCTTGTCTGCTCCGCTCCACAAAGGAGGAGCCGGGAGTATACGACTTCTACCCCAAGGCCTGGATCTGGTTCAGAGGAATCGGATGACGAAACTGATATATACCAAGATGTACCTCGTGGCCCTTCATGCCAAGCATCGCACCCAAGAGGGAATGACAACCTACATGATGTGCTAGAAAAACTGGTGGATAACCACCAACAAACTACCTTTCCTCCTAGATCTATGACATTTAAGGGAAACACATTAAAGATCACAGACTGGTTTAGTGATTTCGTAAGGAATATCGCCGACAAAACTAACCAAGCTGAGGAAAAGTGAGCTTACCTGGAACAGTATACAACTGGCAAGGCAAGTTGTATAGCTAGAGCCTGTCAAAACATGGATTCCCTCTCCAGAGGGTATAAGAAGGTCATAGAATTACTAACAGAACAATTTGGATCCACAACTGCTATCTCTAAGGCTATGTATATGAAAGGGTTAGGAGACAATCATCAAGCCTTGAGTGCCTATACAGTACGTTGTTCCTGGTAGTTTGTCAGAGCTGTGAGACAGCTCTGCGAGTCCTAGATTATCCAAACACCTTAGAGTTGGTCATCATGAAACTACCACACTCCCTCGCAGAGAAATGGAGATGTCATGCGCATGACTACAAGCGTAGAAACTACAAAAAAAAAATGCATTTTAACATTTCTAACTCAAATCTCTGCTTCTGGGGGGGGGTCCCGCAAACAAATATTTTGAGATGGGGGGGTCCGCGGCCAAATACATATCATTTTGGATGGTCCTTGGCATGAAAAAGTTTAAGTGCCACTGATATTATAGCAACATACGTTTTTTTTCCCCAAAAAAACGTTAGGATTTAGAAGAGATTTTGTCGAATCGGCCTCAGGTGTTAATGGGTTAATCTCAATGTGTGGCTCTTCCTTGGCGGTGCTGTTCCATCAGGGTGGCAGCATGCTGGAGGAGCCTCCAGGGGATTGACACGGGGCCGACAGGTAATCCATTGAGGGGCAGAGGGCAGAGGAAAAGGTAGCAGAGGAGAGCAAAGGACTGCAACCCTGAATAGTCTTGCCCTTCTCTCTCCCCTCTCTGACACACGCACGTGCGCACGTCCTGTACACAGTCTGTGTGTGTGTGTGTGTGGGGGGGGCATACGCTCGTATGCAGACGTGCCTGCGCCTTTTGGTCAAGTCACATTTTTATAATTATCACATCCCTTCCTTGATTCTGAATATTCTCTCAATGAAAACCAACACAGGTTGATTATTCTCTCTCTATCCACATGGGAATGGTGTGGCTCCAATGTGGATCTTGGACTTCATGTGGTCAGCCTGAGACATCTAGTCATCTATGATGTCAGTCGTCTATGACATTATGAAGTATGACTCAAAATTTGGGCAAGGTTTCAGCCCAATCAGAGCCCCATTGACTTGCATTATAAAATGACTTCTGTGGCCTGCTGGCAGTGTGCACAAGACATATGGCAGACACACAGACAAACGCCCTCTTCCAGACTGCACTGCCTACTATAGAGCCACAAAAAAGGCATTTCTGGTTAATTTGAAAGTTAGTCAGAGAGAGACAAGAAAGAACCAAGAGCCAACATATGACATAAGAGGTCATTAGCCAGATTCAAACCCATGAATAGTGGCGTCATGGTTACTCATGAGTACGCAACTTGATTCAAAGCACACATCTTCCGCTCATCCAAAGGGGAATCTCCCCCTAGGATGAGGGAGATATTAGGCTTCTGGGCTACGGGCAGGGGTACTTTGCTAGTGGCAAATCCAACAGAAGACCCTCCGTATGTCCCATTGACTGTAAAAAAGAATGGACAAAGTTACGCCCAAAGACTCTCCAGACCATAAATGAAGCCTATTTTTCAGCAATTTCGAATCCGCCATCTTTCTAAATCACGTCATATCGCGTCATATCCTATGCAACCGGAAATTAATGCTATTGGTTGGGACCATAGCGGGGGTGGGGAATGAATGCTATTGGTTGTGTAGCTTGTCAATCAAATCCTCACAAGGTAGCTTCTCCTACAGCATACCCTACTTTATCATCAATTTTAAGATAAATGGGACCATAGTTTACCAAAACGCATATCATGATGATTGAATGAAATCCTGTCGATTTCATTGGATATAATTGGTCATCTGACCAGTTTCATTGGATTTCATTGGATCAAATCGACAGGAAGTGGAAAACACACAGCCTAGGAAACAGGTGAATAGGCTCTATGCACAGCAGCCATATTGGAAAGAAATTGGGCCTCTTCTTACTTCCTTCACAGGTGTTACCAATGATACTAATGAAGGCTCTGTTCCATTCTGGCCGGGGGTGCTGATACTGTGCATGTTGGCTCCCTAGAAACACTCACATTTTGGTTCCCAAATGGACCCCTTGTGGTGGGTGTGTAACTCTGAGAGTGTACAAATGGAACCAAATGGACCCGTGAGGGTCCATTTGGTTCCATTTGTACACTCTCAGAGTTATGGGGGGTCCTTGAAAATAAGACAACCACTATGCCACACTAAATGGAACAGGGCCTTAATTAGTATCATTGGTAACACCTGTGAAGGAAGTAAGGGGCCCAATTCATTCCCAATATGGCTGCTGTGCATAGAGCCTATTTACAACTCAGAAAGCTGGCTCCCTTGGTACTGTATATATGTCCACCTTCACGTTGTCTCTTACTGTCGGTCTCGCAGGCGGCCGTGCCGTCGTTGGGGCAGAAGCGCGTCTCCACCTTCCTCCGCCCGATCTGCAGCTCGTGCGGGTCGGCCAGGTGGGCGCGGCACATGTAGCGCACCCGCTGCTCCTGGCGCGCGCCGCCCTGCGTGACGTTGACGGGCATCCACGGCGTCCACGGCGTGTTCCGCTTCACCTCCGGACAGGGCTCCAGGTTGCAGGCTTTGTATTCCTGCAATAGTGGAGCGATATGGAGAGAGTTGCTTAACTCTCTCAGTGCCAATGAAATAAAAAAAATGTGTTCATACTGTGCCAGCAAGTTAAAAAAAAAGTGCTTAGGAAGCGAGATACAGCCTTTTTCAGTTATAAGTTAAACAAAGAGTGGATGGAGCTGCAAATCTTCAGATAATGATATCTTAGGTTCTGAACATTGGGTTCTGAACAAAAAAAATAAAAATAATAATAATATTTTTCTTTTAAAAACTCTGGATTTTTCGTTCTGGCACTGAGGGCATTCAGAAAAAACTCGGGATAACTCGGGGCTTGGCACTGAGAGAGTTAATATCCAGTGGTGTAAAGTAACTAAGTGCATTTACTCAAGTACTTTTGAGGATTTTTTACAAATATTGCACTTTTACTCCAGTACAATTATTTGACAGCTTTAGTTACTAGTTACTTTGCAGATTTAGATTATTCTCGCAAAACATACACTAACCACTTCAGCCCTATAAATATTTTGGCCATTTGAAAATAGCAGATCTACAAGCTCACAATGCGTCGCGATGCGACGCATTGTGAGCTTGTAGATCTGCTATTTTCCAAATATTTGTATACATTATGAACATGTGAAATGGGACACGCTGCACAATAAGTGCTTTTACTTTTGGTACTTTAAGTACATTTTGATGCCAATACTTTTGTACTTTTAATCAAGTCAAGTTTTAATTACCAGTCTTTTACTTTGAACAGGGTATTTCTACACTGTATTGATACTTTTACTTAAGTAAAAGATGCGAGTACTTTTTCCACCACTGTCAATATCTGTTCTGTTATTCATGCTCTGCCACGTTGATGTCATAAAATCATAATGTCTCTGCCTTGTTGTCTCGCCTGTTTTCATATTCGGTTAGGCTGCGGATCTGTACCGGTGCCTGCTATGATAGCAGCACATGTATTATTTATCTTCTATCATTAATTGTAAGACACCGCAGCAGCGGCATACTTATCCGTCTCGTTCTATACACTAACAGCATCATGAAAAGCCATGAATTAGTCATTGTTCTTCTCCTGAGTTCACACAACAATCTCAGGATGCTAGTCTGGTATATATAAACCAAGCTTAATATAATCACTCTACAGAACCTTGCCATTGTATGCCTTTGGCTCCATTAAATCCCACATCAACTGCCAGTCCATCGCTCTGCCTGGTGTTTGAGCGGACTCTGTTGGTTTCCTACATTAATCTGTTTGCCTGTGGTTCTCTGAGGTTTGAACTGTTTCTACTCCCTAAACTCTGGATAAACATTCATGAATCAACAACAGAAACCACAGCAGGTACGGAAGGGGCAGTAGCATCCATAGCTTAACCACTTAACCCATTGAGACCTGAAGCCGATTGTACATGTCTCCTAAATCTCAACAGTATTCTGAAAAACGTATGTTTCTATATCAGTGGTGCTCAATCTTTTTCATGTCAAAGACCCCCAAAATTATATGTTTTTGGCCGCGGACCCCCATCAAAATATTTTGTTCCAGGGACCCCCCAAAAAGATTTGAGTTAAAAATGTTCGCTTTAAAAATATATTCAGAAGATTTGCACACATTTTCACGATTTTTCAAAAATAGCAGATCTACAAGCTCATAGCGCGGCACTCGGTGCCGCGCTATGAGCTTGTATATCTGCTATTTTTGAATAGCCCAAAGTGCAAAATAATGCTTTTTAGCTCAAATCTAAAAATGACACAGTTCCAGGTCTTAATGGGTTAAACCCTATTTTGACCAGAGTTCCCTAATACCAGGGGTTTATACTTGGTCCCCTCCCTTTTTCCCCCTCTACACCAAATCAGATCTACAAGTTCACAACACGTAGTGAGCTCGTAGATCTGCCATTTAAACCAAATATTTGCCTATTTTCGAGTGTTTGCCTATTACGACATGCCTAGAATGGGGGCACTAGGATTCACGTGGTCAAACAATCACGAATCCACGAAACCATTTTTGTTTTGCACACAAAAAATGTTAATAAATCTGATATTATCTGGAATTTAGCAGATGGAAATTAGATGGGAAGAAAAAACAAACTATGAGCCATTTGGTGTCAGAAGATAGATAGATTGGAGATAAACTGAGAGATGAGACTCTTCTTATCTCTCCTGTCAACACCTGCTGTCACCTCTATACAGGGACCTTTCCGTTGGCTTTGTTGAGACTGCAGGCAAATCAGATTTGTCTCTCAAATACAATCTTTAGGACTGACTGTCTAAACCGTTCTAGCCTATCTGCATTGGCTGCTGTGGTAACAACGTAACGACATGCTGTAAGCGTGAGTAAGGCTTAATTTATGCTCTGTCATATATGACGTGACGCTCGTCGAAAATAGCAGATCAATGCAATGCAATGCATTGTGAGCTTGTAGATCGGCTATTTTCAGCAAATATCATGGTCGTATGACAAAGTATAAATCAGGCTTCAGTGACCGAGTGTCCAGACTGAAACAAAAATCCATGTGTTGTTTTTTGTGTGTTTATTTTTACTGTTCAGAATCTAATTCCAACCTGGATAGGCCAAATATGGGATTTAGGCAGCCAAACTGAACATAGCCTTCTGCGTTCAGCTCCAACACACTGAAATGTTGTATCTAAAAGTACAGTGACATAGTCTCACTTTGCTGAGATCCTCTGTGGTCTTAGAAGACACAAATTAAAAATGTTGTCATCCATTTATAATTGCAAGAACTGTCTGTGTGTGTGTGCGTGCCTGCATGCATGTGCATGTGCGTGTGTTTGTGCGTGCGTGCGTGCGTGCGTGCGTGCGTGCGTGCGTGCGTGCGTGCGTGCGTGCGTGTGCGCGTGTGCGTGTGTGTGTGTGTGTGTGCGTGTGTGCGTGTGTGTGTGTCAATGTGATGTCACTGGCCTCCAAATACTATGATAATGAGTACTGATTGCAGTACCCATTAAGAACCCTGACAATGGGTGATCGCATAATTGAGGGGAATGTGTTCCCAACGGGCATCACCTTAATCATCAATGTGATCAACGTTAATTTTGCGACTGCTTTTAAGAGGGGATGACAGGATGTTGACTATCTCTCCTCTCCAGACCTGCAAACTCATGAGGGGTGACCAAAGCTCTGTTAGGGTCCGGGGCATGGCTTGATTATCTACCCTGGCAAATGTTTTCTGACATAGCAGACTGCAATTCAGTCTACACACACGTCAATTAACCGCCATGATTGCCACCCCCAAATAATGAAAATATTGTCTTTTTTTTGTACATTACAGTTAGATTGAATTCTCATTTGTGTTGCCATGACACCAATAGCTCTATTTTATAACTCTATTAGGCTATATATATTTAAACATTTGTAGTCATAACCTTTTGTACCATGTACAGATAAGAGAACCAGAAGTATATTCTAACTATAATAGATGAAGATAAAAATCTTACAATCAGTCAGTTAATATGATTGGTGTGTGTGTGTGTGTGTGTGTGTGTGTGTGTGTGTGTGTGTGTGTGTGTGTGTGTGTGTGTGTGTGTGTGTGTCCGTGACAACAGTGTTTACAGGGTGAGAGTGCTCTCTCTCCTTCATGTTCTCTTCTCTCTCTCTCTCACATTATTCACATGCAAATTACACATGTCCTCATAGTGGGGAACAATTATGAAATTAATTCATTTTACGATAATTATATTTGCAACTTTCAGTTAATATATTTAGTCTCCAACGAGATGAGGACTGATTACTGACAGTTAACGACATTATGTTGCCGCTCCTATAATTACTGCAGGATAACTGTAGAGCTAGAGAAAGAGAATCAGGAATCAGTGCTGCTAGAACTTTTTCAGGGCAAGGACCCCCGATATTATATGTATTTGGCCGAGGACCCCCATCTCAAAATATTTTGTTCCAGGGACCCCCCAGAAGCAAAGATTTGAGTTAAAAATGTCCGCTTTAAAAGAATATATGTTCAAAGATTTGCACACATTTTCAAAAATTTTCAAAAATAGCAGAATAGCAATTTTTCAAAAATAGCAGCTCATAGCGCGGCACTCGGTGCCGTGCTATGAGCTTGTATATCTGCTATTTTTGAATAGCCAAAGTGTATAATAATGCTTTTTAACTGGTATAAAACAGGAATGCGTCCATTGGTCTTGCTTGAACCGGAAAAGGGAAAGCTTTATGTCCTGCATAACATATTGTTACAGTAGGTTAGGTCATGAAGTGTTTATTAGACAGAAATGCAAACAGAACAAGGTGGGCTGAAAGGATAACACAAAAAAGTTCAGGGGACTTGTTTCCATTGTGGTCCTACTGTATGTATTCAATTCATCAACGTAGCACGAAAAAATAACACCAAAATAAAAATATCATCAACAAAAATAAAACTCTATATGTACAGAGTAGGGGGGGAAAAAGGGGGGGGGGCTGTAGGCAGTGTATGCCATCATCTTTCTATGAGAGAGGTGAGTTTACCTCCCCCTTTGGCCTCCATAGGGGTCCATCACCTGCCTGTCATTTCGGAGGTTGGCATGTGGACTAGACTTTTCACAGCATACTGCCAGGAACTACTTCTTTCATGGGAGTAGCTATAGATGTGTGTGTGTGCGTACGCGCGCGTGTGTGTGCATGTGCGTGTGTGCGTGTGTGCGTGTGTGTGTGTGTGTGTGTGTTTGTGTGCGTGCGTGCATGTGTGTGCGTGCATGTGCGTGCGTGTGCACATTTCGTACCAGTGCACAGCCTGGACAGCTGTTGCCATTCTCGCAGGTTCGAACCCTGGAATGGACGCCTCCAGCACACTCCGTGCTGCATTTGGTCCATGAACCCCACGGGGACCAGAAGATAGGCTGGGGACAGGACACGCCCTCATTGCAGAACCTGGTTCATGGAGAATGGGATAAGTTACTGACCTAGATAAGACAACAAGGCGTATGATGCTGTACTTGGCAGCCAAAGAAAACATCATATAAACAATATATATTTCAAATGTGTACTTTACTCCAGCATTGACTGAAAACATTATAAATATAATATGGACACGTTCATCTAGTGATCATATCGTCGCTGTAGGGCGGAAACCTTAGTAGTTATTTAGTCATAAGCTCTCACAATAGCTGGTAGATCACATCAAACACTGACAGCAATCCAAGTGAGTATCAACAGTGATTGTGTCAAGGATGCTCCGATATCAAAGTAGAACAAAAGTTTGTGTTTGTTCCGTTCTGTCACCTCTCATCTCGACTCGGTCCCACACACACGCGGCCCCCATGCCGTGGCGAGGGGTTGTTACAGGAACGCTGACGGAGTTCGAACCCTGTACCGCACGTGGTGCTGCACTGTCCCCATGACGACCACGGTGTCCAGCCTCCATTCCTAGAACAGAAGGCAGTTAAAAAGAAAGCATTTATGCCACAGACATAAAATAGTAGAGAACATGAGGAAAAGGTTTTTGCAGTGTGTTATTCTTTCCAAAAATGCCATATTTATTAATAAATGGAATCTTTATTAACTCTGGATCTGTCTAATTCGTGCTTCTGTGACACAGAAGAGGAGACATATGCAAGACACTCAATTCGAACACATTCCTTCAATTTGCTTAAGTGCTTTGTAGCTGGGTATAGCTCTCCTCCATGATTTAATTGTCGCTTCCTACAAAGTCACAATTCCATTTCGCTGCCTGGGATTAAATCTGGCAGAGCGTTCCCAGGCGCCTAAGCTCTTTGTACTAGCTCTGTGGCTCAAAACCTCTGATTGGCCAATCTCCCCCCGAAGACACAGGTAGCGAGGAGGACTGGGATGTCTAATAAAATTTCACTCATTCTTGATCCTCCTCTCATCTTGTCAACGCAGAAATTGTACCCCAAGGTGGATGTGTCAAAGTGAATGAGGGCATCGCGGCGGCAATGGCAGTGTTTAAAGAATAATGTTAGAAACCCATTTGATTCCCCACTCAGGGTAATTTGCAACCATGTCATGACCAACATGCTGAACATTATCTCTGTAGAAACAGAGGCAATATTCTGGGCCTGTAATAGATGAACTACTGTGGCTTAGAAGAGCAGCACTGACCAGCTTTGACTTAGAAGTTCTTATTAAATGTAGATGGCAATGACGATATGGCAGTGGATTAAACCTACATTAAACCCACCTTATCATGCCATCGTGAACATACAATTCAATTTCAACATAGTTACATGAAAAATATGGTCTTGTCATGTACAGTTTTAGTGGGCATCGGCAATACCTTGCTCACCAACTTTTTTTTTATCTCAATCCCTGTATCACAAGTTCTGTAGGCTGGAGGAACCATTAGGCTTTCCATGGTATAGAGGGGAGGATCCAAACCTAGCGCTGGAATCAAACGCCGGCTCCCTATTGTTTCACCAATCTATGTCCCCGCCTCCCCTCCCCTCCCCTCCCCCCCCTCCCCGGCCTGTGCACGGAACACGCTGACGCCACCAAATTTAGAGCGACGCCCCTCTGCACTCTGATTGGTTAGGAGATAACAAGGTTCACTCCCACTCCTAAACCACCGTTCCTGCAAGGTTCCCCCAGGCTTTTTTTCTTTTGAAACAAAAAAAAAAGGCATGGGTTTCCGAGGCTATACAAGTTCTGTGACTTCTTAATGGGTCCGAATTCATTATGTCATCGTGCGGGACAGTACCTGGAGCAGTTGGACACTTCGATGGTGGGGCCTTCGCAGTTCCTGCCCCCGCACCGGGGGGCGGGGCTGTCGCAGGCTCTGGAGCGACACGAGCAGGAGCTGATCCCGTCCGCCCCATCATCGTTGTTGCATGGCTGCCACGGTGCCCACGGTCCGAAGAAACCGTGGGTCGTCTGGTTCCGGAGCTGTTAAAACAAACCCCCCAAACACATTATTGCCTGATTGTGGACAGAGCAAGAGCGGCACGAGATGGCCATGAAAGTCAAGTTATAGAAAAACGCCTTCGAGCATTACCGCACCAATCTGCTTGCACGCATTGCAAAGCACAACATTTCTATTCCGAGATGGGACTTTTTTCAACAAGGGGAAAGATAACCCGAACCAAGGCCCCCCCTGCATCAAAGCAATGTTATCGCTAATAGAAAAAAGTGTTTTAATCGCAAGTAATGAAGTGCGCGGAAGTTATTTTCTCTTAACAAGAAAAATGTGAGGTTTCTAAGGGGCACAGATAGCACACAGTGTTGTTCTACTGCTGTTCTATTACTTTGCACATACAGGGTCATTAATCATGGGCCGTGCCAACAGTTTTGACACAAGACAAACAGCAAAACACTGCAGGGCCTCGGGGCTTCAAGGCTTCCCCACAGGAGCGGAAGGAGGAGGAGGAGGAGGAGAGGCACAATATAGTGCGTCAGACATTCCTGTCGCCGACGGACGGGGTCACAGTTGGGAGAGAGAGAAGAAACCGGTGGTGTCCATGTCCTGCATCATGGCTCTTACCGGACAGACGGTGATGTTCTGGCTCCACTGGCTCATGTTGGAGCTGTCCTCCAGCGTGGTGCAGCGGCGCTGCTTCAAGTCCCAGCCGCAGTACGGGTCCCTCGCCTCCAGACACAACCTGCAGGGAGGGAGAGAGAGAGAGACAGATGTAGATAGAGAGAAAGAGAGAGAGAGGGGGGGGGGGGGTGTAAGAGATTACTTTGCCAGTAAACCAGCAAGGGGTCTTCAACGTTTTTCAGGCCAAGGAAGGACCCCCTAGCTGCAAGAAAGATGAAGCAGGGACCCCCCTCGATATTGTATAAAATTGTGTTGCAGATTTACACTTTTTTTTTTTTTTACTTGGTCTGCCCTTTTCCCTCTACACCAAACCTCTTTGCCAAAAAACAGCCGATCTACAAGCTCACAACGCCTCGCAGCGCTTGTAGATCGGCTGTTTTTGGCTAAAGTTCTCCTCGGAAAAGGGATGCTAGGATTCAAGCAGTTAAAGTAAAAAATATCATATCACACAAAGTTTTGGTGGCCCCCCCCTGTAGTAACTCTGAGGACCCCCTAGGGGTCCCAGAGACCCCCTGTTGAAGACCCCCTGCCTTACAGCGCACCAGCATGACACCACATGGAGACTTGCACAGTATCCAAATAAGCTTACACTCACACAAAATGAAATCAGACTAGTGTTGTTTCTGCTTTGTGTATACAGTGTTTTACTGCAAACCACCCAACTAACTAATGTGTTGAAATGATTATTAGGAGATTATTGCATTATGCATTATCTGCTCACACCAGTATTTTCCCTCGTCCAGTTTTCTTTTTAATGTGCCAGTTACTTTGTGTTGTGTTTATTTTGTTTGGGGGTAGTTTTATATTGTGTTCATACTGTATTTGTATTGTATTGTTTGATCTACCCCTGAGCACAAAATGAAACAAATTCCAATCCAATGTCTCACTGAAATGGTAATACATTATTGAGTCTTGAATCTTAAACCCCTACTGTATTCCCCCCCCCCCCCCCCCCCCCCCGTTCTTGAATATTACACACAGCAATCATGAGAATATCATGTTCATGGAAGATTCAAGATTAAAAAAAAAACATTGTGCATTAATAACATGATAGAAAATGTTCTTAGCCTCAGAGCTATAATAACACTTGTGAAGACACCTAAAAACACAAACACAAACACACACACACACACACACACACACACACACACACACACACACACACACACACACACACACACACACGTGTACATACATACACGTATATATGATGATTAAAATGGTTATTGCAGTGAGAATGAAAGACTTTTTGTGTGTTTTCTTTTTGTCCAGAGGTCCTGAAACAGCAGCCTAATGGGCGTAACTGAAAGGAGTGTTGAAGGGGCTGTGAAGGGTCCTTGATAATAAAATCTCTTTCTTTTTTACGCATAGTTGTAGGAGAGGTAGAAGAGAGTTGGCTCTGAGTGGTGCTGAGTGCATGGTGTAAAAACAACAACAACACTGCAGACCCTGATGCTAGACAGGATGGTGTGGAGGTCAGCGATTCCCGAGTTGGTGTTGGCTAGCTAGTCCTCCACACTCGCATCACATCAGTGTTGGTGATTCTCGATGTTTGTTTGATGATTCTCGTGAATAATTTCTTTGCTTTTCCCTGTGATGAAGTTGTACCAGGATCAGTGGTGGAAAAAGTATTCAAATCTTTTACTTAAGTGAAAGTTAAGTTAGACGTACTCTGACGTTAGACGTACTCTGTTACAAGTAAAAGTACAAAGGTATTGGCATCAAAATGTACTTAAAGTACCAAAAGTAAAAGTACTAAAATGTTTGAAAATAGCAGATCGGCTATTTTAAAATAGCCTATGTATAAAATAGGGCCAAAGTGGTTAATGTGTGTTTTATAACGTAATAATGTATATCTGCAAAGTAACTAGTAACTAAAGTTTTCAAATAAATGTAGTGGAGTAAAAGTACAATATTTGCCTCTGAGATGTAGTGGAGTAGAAGTAAAAGTACTGAAAATTGGAAATACTCCAGTACTGATTCCAGGAGTGACCAGTATTCTGCTGTTAAAATGTCTTGTCTGACATTAAAGCCCTTCAGCCTCCTCAGGAGGAACATACGCCTTTGGGTCTTTTTGTAGTCCCATATCTGCACGTTGTGTGAAGGAAACTAGGTTATTTGACTTATTTAACATGGAAAATACAAGTATGTTCCTGTACCTTTATTCAAAAGTAAGAACATCTCAAGCCTTGACGCAACACAACGGTATGAATCAAGCGTTTCAAACTTTCAAACATAATGTGTAGTCAGTCACAAACTATGAGAGAGCCTGAGAGTTTGCAAGTGTGAAAACAACGGAGCTAGATCTGCCTTTTCATGTTGTGAGCGACACACTAAAGAGCTTCTTGTCTCGTACCAGTTCAGCTCAACTGCTTTTTTTCAGTCCCGGCTTGTGAAGTGCACCCCATTCAACTGTTGTTATGACATCCAATAGCTCGTATATCCTATTATCTTGTATATCAGTACTATTAACACTTAAAAGGTGGTTTACAAAACCAGACTTTCAAAAAGTGGAGGGGACATGACCCCCAACCACAGCAATTTTACGCCATGTCTCTCGCTTGCTCAGGCGCCGGAACGGGCAGAACCATGCGTTGCGATTGCACGGCACACACATACAGCACACATTCATAATTAACCCATTAAGACCTGGAACGCATGTGTCACTTTTAGATTTGAGCTAAAAAAGCATTATTTTACACTTTGGCTATTAAAAAATAGTGGTCAGTGGTGGGAAAAGTAAAAAAAATAGCAGATATACAAGCTCATAGCGCGGCACCGAGTGCCGCGCTACGAGCTTGTAGATCTGCTATTTTTGAAACATCGTGAAAATGTGTGCAAATCTTTGAATATATTTGTTTAAAGCGAACATTTTTAACTCAAATCTTTGCTTCTGGGGGTCCCTGGAACAAAAATATTTTCAGATGGGTGCGGCGGCCAAATGCATTTCATTTTGGGGGTCCTTGACATGAAAAAGTTTGAGCACCACTGATATAGAAACATACGTTTTTGTCAGAATACTGTTGGGATTTAGGAGACATTTGTAGAATCGGCTTCAGGTCTTCATGGGTTAAGCTCGCCGCCAGTAAAACACAGGCTTAATGAGGGCTATTAAAATCTGACGCTATTAATGATGGTGCTTAGCACGCATGAGCCTGATACGTATGCCTCAGGTACAAGAGATAAAGACAGTCTGCACAAACATCTCCTTTTCTCCCAACTACTTTTCTCTCCATCTCTTCTCCCCCTCAGTGTCTCGCTTCGTCCTCTTTTATTCCGTCATTCCTTCCTCCGTCTCTCTCACCGATGTGCGTAACCTCTCCCCCCTCCCACCTGCTTTCATCAGCCTCTCTCGTCGTGTCCTTCGTACCTCTATCCTTTCATCTTGTCCTTCTTTCTGATCCAGCTGAGGGGGGTGAAATGGACAGGGACCTTTTTCTTTCCTTTTCTGTCCTGGTACAGTTCTGTCTCTGTGTGGTTTATCCCTTTAAGACCGGGAACGCATCTGTGTATCACTTTTTAGATTTCTTTGGCTATTCAAAAATAGCTGATCTACAAGCTCATAGCGCGGCACTCGGTGCCGCGCTATGAGCTTGTAGATCTGCTATTTTTGAAAAATCGTGGAAATCGTTTTCATATAAATATTTTTTTAAAGCAAACATTTGTAACTCAAATCTTTTGCTTCAGGGGATTCTACAAATGTCTTCTAAATCAGAAAATAATAATTATGTTGCTATAATATCTCTCAAACTTTTTCATGTCAAGGACCACCAAAAACGTATTTGGCCGTGGACCCCCATCTCAAAATATTTTGTTCCGGGGACCCCAGAAGCAAAGATTTGAGTTACAAGTGTTCGCTTAAAAAAAATATTTGCACACATTTTCCAGATTTTTCAAAAATAGCAGATATACAAAGCTCATAGCGCGGCACTCGGTGCCGCGCTATGAGCTTGTATATCTGCTATTTTTGAATAGCCCAAATACATCTAAAAATGACACACAGATGCGTACCCGGTCTCAACGGGTTATTTGAAAAGCCCTGTAGTGTTTTAGCCTGGGGGTGCAGAGGAAACATTTAGTGTTGACCCAGCACTCCATGCCAGCTCTTAATGTTAGTGGGGAGCCTGAGATCTGCTTAGATATAATAGAAACATTATTGCTTAGTCAGCACACCAGAGGTGACACTCAGAACAAAGAGAGAGAGAGAGAGAGAGAGAGAGAGAGAGAGAGAGAGAGAGAGAGAGAGAGAGAGAGAGAGAGAGAGAGAGAGAGAGGTATAGGCTTTGTTTCTCCAGTGACCTCCATACAGTTGTGGAAAAAGTATTCAAATATTTTACTTAAGTGAAAGTATCAGTACTGCAATTTAGACTAGTTAAAGTCCCGAATAAGTAAGTTAAAGTCCGGAATTCAAAATTGACTTGAGTAAAAGTACAAAAGTATTGGTATCCAAATGTACTTAAAGTACCAAAAGTAAAAGTACTAAAATGTTTGAAAATAGCAGATCTACAAGCTCACAACGTGTCGCAAAGTGACGCGTTGTGAGCTTGTAGATCTGCTATTTTCAAATAGCCTAGGTATAAAATAGGGCTAAAGTGGTTATCTGCAAAGTAACTAGTAACTAAAATTTTCAAATAATTGTAGTGGAGTAAAAGTACAATATTTGCCTCTGAGATGTAGTGGAGTAGAAGTAAAGTACTGACAACAGTTACTTTACACCACTGCCTCCATAGCAGTAGCTCTGGTGTTGGTGAGAGCATCCTGAAAAAAAAATGTGGCCAAGCAAGCATGAAATGGTCACAGCTAGCTAACCCCTCTTCATGTGCAATTTTAATTAAGCGTCGGTAACAATTGCCGCAATTGGCTTGCACTCCAGTCCGGGAGTGATTGCCGGCGCAGACGAAACAATAATCATAACCCGTTCGCAAATTCACAGTCCAGTGAACCTAACAGCCCATTCAGAGAGACAGAAGGAGGAGCGGGCTGTCATTTTGGCTCAAGGTCAGCCATGTTGCATCATGTGTCATGGTGACACAATGTCTCTGAGCGTTGGCACGGCTGGATTCTCATTCGCTCGACCACGTCGGGTTCACGTGCAAGCAAAACAAACAACATTGCCACGCCACTCACTATTGACCACAAACACTGTTATAGAAGCCATGCTAAGTGGCACAATTATCATGAGAGGAATTCATGGAGGGGGAAACTATTCTATAGGAAGAGGGGAAGTGGATGGGGGCTAATTTGAGGGCTAATTAGCAGCAGGTAAATAGTGCCAGGAGGCCGGCTGGCACGGGGGCAGGCGATAGACAAAAGGTCCGTTTAGTCCTGGATTTAGCCCTGTTTGCATTAATTAAAGTAGCCCAGAAATGCTGCCCTGTGGAAAAAGAGGAGTCTACGGCCGGACCCAGCCATGCGCTAAGCTCTTAAGACCGGGAAAATGTACCGGCTTGAAAGAAAAACGCTGAGCATGACAGTTTGATTGCCGTACCGGATGGATGGTGCTTTATGGAGAAATAGAGGGCACGCTCACATACAGTACGATTTACAATACAGGCCATTTAGCAGACATTCTCAACCGGAGCGACTTGCAAAGTTATCGGAGTACATACGTGGAATTTCGGAACAATTAACCGTTACATGCATTTGAATAGTATGAATAGCAACTATCCAAAAGGCAGCAAAATGAATGAGGAGTGTTAGGGTACATGTACTCAAGTACTGTACGTAAGTACAATTTTGAGGTACTTTTACTTCACTGGAGCATTTCCAATTTGCAATACTTTTACTTCTACTCCACTACATCTTAGAGGCAAAACTTTTACTCCACAACAATTATTGGAAAACTTTAGTTACTAGTTACTTTGTAGATTTTGATTATTATTACATAACCATTTCAGACCTGTTTAAACAATTTGAAAATCGTCGATCTACAAGCTCACAACGCGTCGCAAAGCGACGCGTTGTGAGCTTGTAGATCTGCTATTTTCAAAGGATTTTTATACATTTTATATATTCTATTTGAAAACTTGTGACATGGGACCTTCTGCATAACGAGTACCTTTATCTTTGGTACTTTAAGCACATGTTGATACCAACACGTATGTACTTTTACTCAAGTACATTTTGAATTCCGGACTTTTACTTGTAACAGAGTATTTCTACATTGCAGTATTGGTACTTTTACTTAAGTAAAACATTTTTTTCCAGCACCTGCCCAGTGCCCACTAGTGTTAGCTGATCTAAGCGTGTGTGTAGGGGGGGGGACAGGTGAAGGGTTGGATCATGTCCTGAGGAGGGTAAGGGGACGCCATGCTGTCTGATTGCCTTGTAGGTCATGACCGCCATCCAGAAACCGCCAGTGAAAGGAACGCAAAAGGAGACGTGACGACGTCGAGGGAGGCTGAAGACCGGGCCGTGGCATTCTGGATTAGGCTGGGTCAAACCCAGGCCTTTTAG
>NC_139954.1:36704693-36707193 GCF_963454915.1 Gymnoscopelus microlampas | reverse complement strand
TACAGCTGAAATGTAAGATCAGTTCGCCCATAACATATGGTCAATTTAAATCTTTGATTGCAGATCTACCCACAAATGTCTGTAACTGTTTTTAATTTTGTTTTTGTTCTGAATTTGTCATTGATATGAATATTGATGTTGTACTGTGCTGTATCTCGACGACACTGCAAATGAGGGCAACCTCAATGTCTTTCGAGAATAAATAAAGGTTTGAATGAATGTCTGAAAAGCTGTGAGGCCGTTGCACAGAAGTCTGCATGCAGTAGCAGCAGTATAGCGTTTCTCCCACAGGCTTTTGTGACTCAAACAGCCATTTCTCCCGAGACCAGCGGTGACAGGATCTCGCTTCTGTGTGCTTTTTCCCGAGAGGACAGAGGCTAGTCCCTAGAGCTTGTATCCCTTGTTTCGGCGGACTGGAATGATCTAGTAGGAGGGCTACCCATGATAAATCTGGAACACAAATACGTCTTGCCGGCGCGTCATGCTAATATATCCAATTAGCCCCCCAGCTGGGGCCAGGCCGATGACTGATGGCATTGCGGTCCAGACACCCAGAGAGACAGTAAAGAAATTGGCAGACTGCCAGCACAATGCTTGCTTTACTATATTTTCATTATTATTATTATGATATGTAGTTTCTATATCAGTGGTGCTCAAACATTTTCATGTCAAGGACCCCCAAAATTATATGTATTTGACCGCTGACCCAACATCTCAAAGTATTTTGACCCCCAGAAGTAAAGATTTGAGTTAAAAAATGTTTGCTTTAAAAGAATATCAAAATATTAATTTGCACACTTTTTCTCGATTTTTCAAAAAATAGCAACAAGCTCGTAGTGCGGCACTCGGTGCCGCGCTACGAGCTTGTAGATCTGCTATTTTTGAATAGCCCAAAGTGTAAAATAATGCTTTTTAGCTCAAAAAGACAGTAAAGAAATGGCAGACTGCCAGCACAATGCTTGCTTTACTATATTTTTCATTATTATTATTATATGTAGGACACGTACAGTACGTCACCAGCTTAATGACCTCACATCCTGTCACCAGAGCAGAGCATGGGGAACAAACAAACAGGTGGCCGGAAAAGAAAGCCCATAGACATGCACCATGTTTGATGGCAGATAGATGACACGACAGTGAGGGAGAGGTTTGGACAAAGTCAACAGTGGGAAGGCAAGCAAATAAAAAAAAAAGCACAGACAGAGACGGTGGGGTAAATAGATGGGGCCGTGTATAAAACAAGAGACAATGAGTTAGGGACTAGGGGGGGCACACATATAGGACACTGTCCCCTCCGGTCTCTTTGTCACTCCGTCTCTTTTTTACGAGCGCCCTGAAATGGGAGCGTTGTTGTATATGTTTGACTTTGTCAGCATCTGGGGGGATTTTGGGGAGGGAGGGAGGTTGTGGTGGCGAGTCAGGTTAAGACGTAGTGCCTGCTCACATCAAGGCTGAAAGAAAAGGACTAGGGGGGGGGTGGTGGGGGTGCAGGAGAGTGAGTGTGAAATGGCCATGCGGGGGTTTGGCCCGAACAAAGACTGTAATAAAAGCAACAGCATTCTTCTGCGCTAGTAATAAATACCTTCACTTTGTTAATATACTTTCCTGTCTCTCTCTCTCTCTCTCTCTCTCTCTCTCCCTCCCCCCTCCATCCCTCCACCAACCCCCTCTCTCTCTCGCACGCACGCGCGCACGCACGCGCGCACGCACGCACGCACGCACGCACGCACGCACGCACGCACGCACGCATTCAGTTCTTGGCTGCTTAAGTGTTTCTCTGATTGGTCATATAATACAACAATAAACTTTATTTATTGAGCACTTATCGATACAAAAGTTACAAAGTGCCTTACATGAGACCGAACAAAGATCGAATCAAACGACAGAATAAAAAACATGACGACGTGCGGTCGTGAAATAAAAAACATTAGGAGAATCTAAACGATGGAAAGGTCCTTCGACAACGGCGAGCGTTAACGGGGGATTACCAAAGGAACGCAAACAACCCCCCCCCCCCCCGCCTGTTCTTACACCCTCAATCAGACAAATAAAAACTCCCATGAAAAAAATAAAACGGATAAAAGAGGAAGAAACCTTGGGAAGGCTCACAAAAGACCCTTCCAGGGTGGACAGGCTGCTGACTTGAGGAGGCAATAACCCCAGTCCTGACCATATCTTACTGACTAGCTGAAATGGCTTTTTGTGGGTGTCCAACTTCCGTATTGTGATGTATTTCCTAGTGAAACGCAGTGGTGGAAAAAGTACTAAAATTCTTTACTTAAGTAAAAGTATCAATACTGCAATAAAGAAATACTCTGTTAAAAGTAAAAGTCCAGAATTCTGAATTTACTTGAGTAAAAGTACAAAAGTACTGGTATCAAAATGTACTTAAAGTACCGAAAGTAAAAGTACTGACATGTTTGAAAATAGCAGATCTACAAGCTCACAACGCGTCGCGATGCGACGCGTTGTGAGCTTGTAGTTCGGCTATTTTCTAATA
>NC_139954.1:36689693-36699693 GCF_963454915.1 Gymnoscopelus microlampas | reverse complement strand
ACACCGGGCACAATGAGGAGGAGTGTATTCAGATATAAAAAGAAGCGCGCCAGGTGGGTCTCTCGCTCCTATCGTACGAGCGGCAGGCTCCCAGGGAGAGCAAGACAAATGAGAAAGTCTTTAGTTACAGTGAAAACAATTGCATTTTTTTTGCGACGCACTCCGGAACACAATGCTATCACGGGCAAGAAAATAGTTCAATACTGCTTTGTGTGTGTGTGTGTGTGTGTGTGTGTGTGTGTGTGTGTGTGTGTGTGTGTGTGTGTGCGTGCGCGCGTGCGTGCGTTGTTCTCCTCTTTGCACATTAGTGGGTCTGTGTGTCATTTCCTGAATGTTAATTGTAAAATCCGGATAGTTAACTTAACACTGGGGGTGTTAAAATGAACCCGTTCTTACACAGTGTTCAATTAACCCTAGGGATTTAACAGTGGGAATGCAGGTGTGTCCTAAGGCCAGTCCACACCAAAGCAACTCCTTGCAACAAAACTGTAAGAGCCATAAGGTCATGATGACCTGATTTTGCTCTGATCTTAATTGTGCCAAGTTATTGCAGCCGGTGTGTAATGTCTTGATGATTATGTGCAGCAGTGTATAGTTAATTTAATGTTTGTGACTGGTGCTCTTTTTGTCTGATGCTTAAAGGACAACTTTGGTTTTTTACAACCAGGGTTTATATTTTAGCTTGTAATTAAAGTAAATAAATGATGAGTGTAATTTTTTTTTCATTTACTGCTTTCTATAGTTTTAGCATTTTTTGCGATATTTTTTACAGTGGGCGGGGGCATTCTGTCCGGTGGCTAAATATGCCTTTTTTACACAATAAAAAAGGTCCGGCTGTCTGAGATGGCCAGATGTGAGTTATTGGGGGCTAGAAGAGCTACTGTAAATAATAATAAAGAAAACGCCGGGTTATTGTGTTAAAAAAATACATATTTAGCCACCGGACAGAATGCCCCCGCCCACTGTGAAAACACTGTAAAAAAGATTGTGAAAATTGCTAAAACTATAGAAAGCAGTAAATTTAAAATTTTTAACACTCATCTTTTATTTACTTTAATTACAATCTAAAACATAAACATTGGTTGTAAAAAAACAAAGTTGTCCTTTAAAGTCTTTTGTGCTGTTCTGTTTAAGTCGTGCAGTGATGTGGACTGGACAGTTGCAGACTGGTGCCATTTGGGGATAATGGTTGCAAGGAGTTGCATATACCACACTCATGATTCATTTACAGTCCGTTGTGCAGCGTCGGACTATAAACACTGTACATTGTACCACACATACAGTACAGTGTCGCACCCAGTGGTGGAAAAAAGTCACTCAAATGTTTTACTTAAGTAAAAGTACCAATACTGCAATTTAGAAGTACTCTGTTACAAGTAACGGTCTGGAATAAAAAAAATCGCTTAAGTAAAAGTACATAAGCATTGGTATCAAAATGTACTTAAAGTACCAAAAGTAAAAGTACTCACATGTTTGAAAATAGCAGATCTACAACCTATGTATAAAACTAGAGGCGTGGTGCTTTGTGTTCATTGGTCTCTATAATATATAAAGCCACAATAGGAGATGTTCCCAATGGAGCTATGCCCAAATATGGAGTGTGTTGTCTGACCTCACTTCCTGTCCAGGGGGGTTTGTATATATAGATAGGGGTGGCTTCAGCGGGGGACAGGAAGTACTGACTTTTCTCAATTGTATATATAGATAGGGATAAAGTGGTAAATGTATGTTTTTATAATATAATAATCTGCAAAGTAACTAGTAACTAAAGTTTTCAAATAATTGAAGTGGAGTAAAAGTACAATATTTGCCTCTGAGATGTAGTGTAGAAGTAGAAGTATAGAAAATCGGAAATACTCCAGTAAAGTACCTCAAAATTGTACTTAAGTAGGCTACAGTAGCCTACTTCAGTAAATGTGTCTTTTAGACCCGTCGTTATTTCATGAGCACGGACCGCCTCTCTCTCTGTCGGATGGCGGGGTGAGTCAGCCGGCGAGGTGGGCGTGTGCGGCGTATGAGCGGATGGATTATTAAGGACAGCGCTTCCTCCGGCGTGCCCTTGACAGCCCGTTGCTCTCATTGTTCCACCCGACTGTGTTTTAAATAGGCCCGGGCTGTCTTCAGCTAATGCGCCTTCACTCCCTCTGTCTCCCTGTTTCAGAAGCACATCGCACACCCACTCCTTTTAGTTTAGAGCACCGCATGTGCTCACTTCCTTTCGTAAGAGCGCTCTGCTTGCGTGTGTGCGCGCACACACACACACGCATGTGTTGCGCATATACACGTGCGTGCGGTTGTTGAGAGAGCGGGAGCTATAGGAGAAAGAGCCGGTACTGTAGCTGACTCATCATGCAGTGCGCATATAGAGAACTCTCTACCCACACACACGCACACGCGCGCACGCGCACACAAACACGGGCGCACACACTTTCAATGCACAGCTCACAAAGCTGACGGCGCATCAAGCCATTTGTATGCTAAAATGAGGTTGACTTTGAAGCTACGGTGCCGGGGCCGAGGCAGCTGATTGAAACCATTGATGAGATGCAGGAGGTTGGACAAACAGCCGGAGAGAGAGCTATTCTAGCCTCCTTCACCCCAGAGACCGAGAGATTTTCACATGAATAACACCGAACCAAGTCAGAGTACGGCTCAGCAAAAGCACTCTCTCTCTCCCTCTCTCTATAGATTCTCTCCCAAAGCATTCGCTCTCTCTTTCTGACTTCGTTTTTTTATCTATCTCCCTCCTCCTCCTCCTCCTCTCTCTATTGCTCTCCCTGTTTGTATCTTATCTCTCTCTCTCGCTCTCGCTCTCCTTTCACTGTATCTCTAGAAACTTCTCTAACTCGGTGCGAGGGCAAACGCACGCGCACTTCCTGGTTATGTTCTGTATGGCGTACGGACACGGAACAACAGCAGGGGCCGTGCGTATTTTCGCATTATGCAAAAGGTTCATTACAGAAAACAGCACGACAAATTAATTTTCCTTTGGCTTGCAGATACTGTACAGGCCTGCTTGTTTTGTCTGGCTCCATCACGACTTTAACGATTATAGGCAAGGCCTTCCAGACCTATTAATCGCGGTCTGCGACAGTTCATTACTTTAAATGGAAGACCAACCAGGTTCAGAAAATATGTATATGATATACTGTACTCTATATATAGCAGTATATATATTGCCAATGCCAAAAGCCATAAAAACAACAATAGCAAATGAATAGTTTATACTGCATGGCTATCACTTTTCCCCCAAAAAACAGCGGCAGCTGTCCCCCATACAAGCCATTCGTCACTTTTCTTAGTTGGAGGGACTTTGAAAGTTTGCCCAGCCGAGCAGTGAAGGGAGAACATTGAGTTAGATACAGTACACTGTTACAGGGCATTCATCCAAGCACTCACAGCTCGGTCCTGTAGTTGGAGCACCGCTCCAGGGGGATCTTTAGCACTCGGTTGTTGAGCCCCACGAACAGCGACCTATCACTGTGCAGGATCTGCAGGCTCAGGATGGGCTCTCGGACGCCAGACGGGAACAGCTCCATCTCTTCCAGGTAACAGCCCTGCAGGCTCTTGTTGGTGGTGGCCAGCGCCTTCAAGATGGTGCCGTATTCTGGTGTGAACGAGACATGGTGGGAAAATGAGCGTGAGGGGAGAAGACACAATTATCAAAGATGTGTACACAGTCCCATCATGTGATTCATTGCTATACAGAGGCATGAATAGCTGGGTGTTGACAAAAAAAAATACTTGCTATCATTATTGTGATGGAAATCCTGTCTGTACTGCGAGATCATTTAACCACATAAACCCTAGCATCCCTATTCCAGGCATGTCATAATACTGTAGGTGAACATTCGTTGATAATAGCCGATGTACACGCTCACAATGCATCGCGTCGAGATGTCTTGCGACGCGTCGCGACATGCTGCGACACGTTGTGAGCTTGTAGGTCAGCTATCTTTGGTGTAGAGGGAAAAAAAGAGGGGGCCTGGTATGGACCCCTGGGCGACCCCAGTCAAGGAAGTATATAGAGTTGAAGTGGTTAAAGTCAGTGAGGTTCTTAAGTGACATTTTGGTTTACGTAAGGAAGAAAAACCCCCATCAAAATTCATGGCATTGTTTGCTATCTATTATGAAAACAATTTGAAACAAGACAGCATCCTTGTAAAACACCAAATTAAATTCCATGAAATACAGACGCACATAATGACAAGACATTGTTTACAAAGTGCCGTACAACGTCGAAGCCATTCAGAATGCTGCTCGGGGCACAGCCATGGGCTCTATGCACAGCAGCCATATTGGACACAAATTGGGCCCCTTCCTTGCTTCCTTCACAGGTGTTACCAATGATACTAATGAAGGGCTCTGTTCCATTTAGTGTTTCTCAAACGTTTTAATTTCAAGGACCCCCATAACTCTGAGAGTGTACAAATGGAACCAAATGGACCCGGGAGGGTCCATTTGGTTCCATTTGTACACTCTCAGAGTTACACCCCCTCAAGGAACCATGAGGGTCCCTGGACCACACTTTGAGACCCACTAGTGTTTCTAGTGAGCCAACATGCACAATATCGGCACCCTGACTCTGTTTGACCAGAATGGAACAGAGCCTTCATTAGTATCATTGGTAACACCTGTGAAGGAAGTAAGAAGAGGCCCAATTTCTCTCCAAAAATGGCTGCTGTGCATAAAGCCTATACCAAAAACTTTACGAGTGAGTAGGCTTGTCTTGCTCTTTACTGACCGGTGCCGATGTACATGACATGGTAGAGGGTGTCCATGCCCTGGACGATGTCCACCACCAGGTTGGAGAAGCGCACGTCGTCCTGCATCACCAGGGGGTCCACGGACACCGGCTGCACCACGTCGTTCATCAGGTAGAGGCGCTGCGCGTCCTGGAGGCTCCGTTCCGTCAGCCCGTCGTTGGGGCCCTCGTCTTCTATGGTGCCGCACTGTTGTTGACGGAGAGAGAGAGAGAGAGAGAGAGAGAGAGAGAGAGAGAGAGAGAGAGAGAGAGAGAGAGAGATGGGAGAGGTTGAGTGAGGAAGGACCAAGGGGGCCAGCCTGAGATTTATACATTGACGCCAATACGGAAGATATATATGAATGGGCTGTAGTTTCACTGCTTTACCCCTGCTGGTGTCAGAAAGAATTTATCTCAATGAAAGCGGATGGGTTTTAACTTTTTGACAAACTTTAGACTAGATTTTCTTACCTTAATAAAGATTGTCATAAATACTATGCTTCCAGTCGGTAGTTTAAAGGTGTAGTGAAATGAAAAATGTTTTTCACACTTTTAGAGCATATCCGTGGTCATCATATGGGCATACCTAACAATAGATGCCCAAAATAAAAAAATAAAAAACATTTTTGTGTATTTTTATATCTAAAGTCCCTAAAAAGCCAATCTTAATTACTTCCTGTAAACGAAAACGTGCTGCGTGATGACATAACGCAGCTTTCATGAATATAAATGAATCTTGATTACATGTGCACCTGTTTGATTCCCATAGCTGCACGTTCTTCAAACACAGCTGATTTTAATTACAGAGCTACTCCGTTTTGAATCTCATTGAAAATGACATCCAGACGGTGTATTACTCATTTTAGACTTAATCTGCACACTAAAATATGTATCTGAAAACATTATAGGTTAGAAATAAGCCAGGTAGTAGCAAACGTGCTTCACTGGTCGTCTCTCTCACTTGTAAACAAACACTAGCCGTGTTGCGCACGGCTGAAGTGATTGAGATTCCAACGTCCCATAGCCTGAAGGGATGGGACCTTCTGATTGTTTTAGAAATAAAATGAGCGAAAATGTCACTGCACTGCATCTTTAAAGTCTTCTTTCAATCATCATGATATGCGTTTTAGTAAACTATGGTCCCATTTATTTTGAAATTGACGATAAAGTAGGTTATTCTCTAGGAGGGGCGGGATGATTTGATTGACAAGCTACACAACCAATAGCATTCATTCCCCGCCCCCGCTCTTGATTGACAAGCTACCCAACCAATAGCATTAATTTCCGGGTTGCAAAGGATATATATTTTCGGTCTGTAGAAACCAATGGCATGACGCTGTCCATTCTTTTTATACAGTCTATGGGAAGGACAGGGCAAACGAAAGCGTGAGTGTGGAATGAGACACGTAAGGAAGACAGGAAGGAAGGAAGGAAGGAAGAAATGAAGGAAGTGGGGGCATGACAGCAACGTGGAAAAAATAAAGAATATCTCTGTCTGTGCATGTTACAAACTACACAACCGCAAAAAAGGAATGCTCACTTTCCCCAGTCATTGCCGCATTGATTAAATCAATAAAGCATTTCTGGTGAGGTCGTTTCATTTCTATCGCTCGGTAATAGCGGGTCTCTCTCTGCCCAGCCAACCATTTCTGATGCAACATCAACATCCGTCAAGCCTCAATGATGCCCCAGCATGACATGGAATGACACAGCATATAGTTGTAGGAGCTGTGATTTGCAGCCTTGTCACTTATTCAGTAGAAATAACCCAGTGAGGCCTGATGAGGTTCCGATTCTGCAAAATGTTTTCTGAAAAACGTATGTTTCTATATCAGTGGTTTTCAAACCTTTTCATGTCAAGGACCCCCAAAATGATATGAATTTGGTCGCGGACCCCCATATCAAAATGTTTTGTTCCAGGGACCCCCATGAAGAAAATATTTGAGTTAATGTTTGCTTTAAAAGAATATATATATATTCAAAGATTTGCACACATTTTCACAATTTTTCAAAAATAGCAGAGCTTGTATATCTGCTATTTTTGAATAGCCAAAGTGTAAAATAATGCTTTTTTAGCTCAAATGAAAAAGTGACACAGATGCGTTCCAGGTCTTAATGGGATAAGAGCCAAGGCTGCAACGAGGAAGAAAATTACCTCTTTTTTTTCAAGATACTGTTTTGGCAGTTTTTTTGCTTTATTGGATAGTAGAGAGTGCAGAGAGACTGAGGTCACTGAGGGAGGGAGCGGTGTTGTGCAAGTTCACATTTTACAATTTCATTTTTGGGTCTACGGTAAAGTTCACAGTCCCAGAAAATTAACTAGTTAGCGTTCATTTTCTTCCAGAGATTTCTTTTTAGAAGCTGCCCTGAGCTGTTATTTTTTTCAATAGAACCTCCTCCAACCCATCCATCCCCAGCCCCCCCAATCATCCACTACATTAGATACTGTATACTACTATAGAATCACACATAATGATTGCTTTTAAAAGTTAACCACTTAAACCCCGCCATCCATATTCTGGGAGGGGGGGGTGGGGGGTGGGGGGGCATTAGCCAAAAATAACAGATCTACAATGCATGTGATGCGTTGTGAGCTTGTAGATCGACTATTTTTTTGAGAGATTTGCTGTGGCAGAAATAATAGTAGTCCAAGGTCAGAGCCAACTCAGGTTTGCTGTGGTTTAGGTGGTTAATAAAAAAACAAAGTGAGCAGGCCTGCATGTTTTATCACTTAAACCAGGGGTCTTCAAAGTTTTTCAGGCCAAGGACCCCCTAGCTGAGAGAGAGATGAAGCAGAACCCCCCCCCCCCACACACACACACACACACACACACACACACACACACACACACACACACACACACACACACACACACACACACACACACACACACACACATATTGTATAAAAGTGTGTTGCAGATTAAACTATTTCATAGATAGCTGGATTCATGTTACTGTGTATTTTCAGATAGTTAACCTTTAAACCCTCAATATTTAGTGAACTTGACTGTTGGCTCTGTACTTGGTCTGCTCTTTTTCCCTCTACACCGACTCTCCTAAAATAGCAGATCTAGAAGCTCACAACGCCATTGTGAGCGTTGTGAGCTTGTAGATCTGCTATTTTAGGCTAATGTTCCCCACCACACAAAGATTCCCACAGATAGAGCTTATAGATGGGCTATTTTCACATACTTTCTTATATTATTTGACAATTTGGCCAATGTTTTTATAGTATAGTTTGTTGATTTGTTGATAACTTTTCTTTTCATTTAAATGTTGTATTTATTTTGAGGTATTAAAAAGGTCTTAAAAGTCCTGAAATTGTCACTTTACTGTCATCTGGAGTGGACCCCCCACCCATCATGTGGGGACCCCCCTTGGGGTCCCGACCCACAGGTTGAGAACCACTGGTTTAGAGCAAAGAGCTGCAGTGCAAAATCACATGACCTCAAGTACAGGTCCATCTCAAACTAGAAAGATGCGTCTCGTTTCATGACAAGTACATTCTTCCCAGGGATGCGAGGACGTTCTTTGCTTTCTTGGTATTGAGAAACTGTCACAATATCTCTTCATTTACCAACTTGCATCAGTTCAACATCCAGTCGATTTCATTGCAGCTCGTCTGAATAAAAGTATAACAGGCTGAAACTGAAAGCTAGTTGGTCAGCTCATATCAATAGTCATCATCATAGGTGACATTTGCTGGGTTTCATTTCACCTGAAACAGGCGTTGTTGTGTTTTCTTTTTCTCTCTTTTTGACCTATTTCGCTGTCCATGGTGCTGAAGCAGACCAGGGGGAATCTACAGTAACTTAAAACGTGGCACTTGTTTAACATCAATTGTGATTGTTTTTCTTTCTCACAACATAATGTTTTTTTGCATCCCTCTCTGCAATCTCCATTCACAAAGTAAGATAGTTTGAGAGGAAAAATAACTGGAATAAAGGCAGCTGTGTGTCATTTTAAGATTTATTTGGGCTATACAAAAATAGCAGATTTACAAGCTCATAGCACAATCGTGAACATTTTGTTTTTTTTATATTTTATATATATTTTATATATTCATTATATTTTCTATGTTAAAAAAAAAAAGGATTTAGAAAACATTTTTAAAATCAGCCTCAGGTCTTAATGGGTTAAGCATGAACCAGGTTTCTTGGAGTTATAGTTTCGTAAACTCACCTGAAAGTTGTGGATGGGGTTGGGCGTGGGGAGCCAGGTGGAGCGAGGGTTCTCCTGGGAGCGGAACGGTCCGTTGAATGCCTGAGAGATGGCACTCAGGTTGAACGCACACACCGCCGACGCCGCTATGCTGTTCCTTTACCGACAGAGTGAAATATAGGGAAGGAGGGAAAGGTCAAGGGAGGAATAGAGAGAGAGGGGAAAATGAGAAAGTATGGAGAGAAATGACGAGAGAGGAGAAAGAAGATAGTGTTATTCTTTTTTTTTTACTGCAGTGCTAGTCAAAATATATTGATATGTCGCCAGTAACCGTGCAGCCATATCAGAAATCACCAATATCTGGACGCTGCTATAAAACGAATCCTCAATATGTTGCATACCGCTTTATGGAAATCCTGTCTTTTATTCCTGGGCTAAAAGCTCTACTTCAGCTTTGCTTTAGGCTGGCGGCTAGGCTATGATATCAGCGGCGCGCAGAAAATGTACAGCATTAACGCATTAAGACCTGGATCTGTGTCATTTTTTGATTTGAGCTAAAAAGCATTATTTTTACACTTTGGGCTATTCAAAAATAGCAGATATACAAGCTCATAGCGCGGCACCGAGTGCCGCGCTACGAGCTTGTAGATCTGCTATTTTTGAAAAATCGTGAAAATGTGTGCAAATCTTTGAATATATACATTTTTAAAGCGAACATTTTTAACTCAAATCTTTGCTTTTGGGGGGTCCCTAGAAAAAGATATTTTGATGGGGGTCTGCGGCCAAATACATAGAATTTTGGGGGTCCTTGACATGAAAAAGTTTGAGCACCACTGATATAGAGACATACGTTTTTCAGAAAACTGTTGAGATTTAGGAGACATGTAGAATCGGCTTCAGGTCCCAATGGGTTAAGCTGTGGGATATACCAGGTAGATTACCATAGATTATGTTGGGTTGTTCAATTCCAGTACACACACACACGCACACACGCGCACAGTCGCGCACTTACGTATGCACGCGCACACACACACACACACACACACACACACACACACACACACACACACACACACACACACACACACACAC
>NC_139954.1:36649693-36684693 GCF_963454915.1 Gymnoscopelus microlampas | reverse complement strand
GCGTTCCAGGTCTAAATGGGTTAAATTAATTGTTCCAAATTAAATTCATGATAAGCACACTGGTATGGCATTAGCACATTTTTGACAAGACCCAGTTCACAGGGGGACTTGAGTTCATTTCGAGGTGGATATACAGTATATATATACAGTATACTGTCAGACAGTGAGGAGCTTCCCCGGGAGGAACACGCTATTCTTCCTAGCGCCTCTACCCACTGACCAGGCACAATTGTACAAACAATTGTAGAAGTCGCTCTCCCCACCAATTGTGTTTGATGGAATGCAGGGCCAAGCTGGATGCACCATGGAGGATTCAAACCCCTGTCACTGTGGTGACAGGGGTTTGAATCCATGTTTTTTTTTTTTCAGAAAACTCTTAGGATTTAGAGCAGTGTTTTAGAACAGTGGTTCTCAAAAACAGCAGATATACAAGCTCACAGCGCGCCACTTTGTGCAGTGCTGGAAGCTTGTACATCTGCTATTTTTGAAAAAGTAAAATACCATCTTGAAAGAGTTTGAAATATTTTGAATAATTTAGATTTTCTTTTAACACAATCCTTCTCTTCTAGGGGTCCCTGGCACTAAACATTTTCAGATGAAGGTCCGCGGCCAAATACATATCATTTTGGGGGTCCTTGGCAGAACCACTGATTTAGAAGGCATTTTTTTAGAATGGGTTAATAAAGAAAGACGTTAAATTATGCCGAGTATGAATTCCTGTGATGACCTCTACCTGTACGGAAAAAAGTTATTTCACCCACCTGTTCATTAAACCTGTGATGTGACAATAATGCTGGTTCGGATTCTGAACCTCTGAGTGATAGTGAAGAGGCCGGTTTATTGTCTCATCCAGGAATGGATGAGGCAGGCAGGCTAATCATTACCCAGCACAGTGGCAGGGCTCGTCACTTCAATAGAAGAGGGCTCTCTCACGCCGTTGGGTTCCAGTTGCTCTCAGCGTGTGACAGTGAAAAACCCTGCCAGTAACAGGCCTGGAGTTAATTAAAAGGCCCGGTCGTGCTCCGAGGTCTGGAGTCTCCACCATGCTGCCTGAATGCTAAAGTCCTGTGTTATAGTCGCCAGACATGCACGCTTTTTTTTAACCCATTAAGACCGGGAACGTGTGTCTGTGTCATTTAAAAAAATGTCTTTGGGCTATTCAAAAATAGCAGATCTACAAGCTCATAGCGCGGCACTCGGTGCCGCGCTATGAGCTTGTAGATCTGCTATTTTTTTAAGAATCGTGAACACATTTACAAATCTTTGAATATATCTATGTTTTTAAAGCGAACATTTTTAACTCAAATCTTTGCTTCTGGGGATTCTACAAATGTCTTCTAAATCCTCATAGTTTTTTAAAAGAACTTGATGTTGCGATAATATCAGTGGTGCTCAAACTTTTTCATGTCAAGGACCCCCAATATGACATGTATTTGGTTGCGGACCCCCATCTTAAAATATTTTGCTCCAGGGACCCCCCCAGAAGCAAAGATTTGAGTAAAAAATGTTCGCTTTAAAAAGTATATATTCAAAGACTTGCACAAGTTTTCAAGATTTGTCAAAAATAGCAGATCTACAAGCTCATAGCGCTCTGTGATTGTGTATCTGCTATTTTTGAAGAGCCAAAGTATAAAATGATGGTTAAAGTGGTTACACAGACGCATTCCCGGTCTTAATGGGTTAATAAAAGACTAGAACACGTCTCCATACTGTTACGGTATAGTTTCACACATATCACCTCTCTCTCTCTTTCCTCCTCACAGAGAGGACACAAACGTCGCATCGTAGCATCGTAGCATCGAGATTAGCAGCAGATCTACAAACTCGTAGTAACTCGCTGCTAATCTCGATGCTAATACAGTATTATCTGTTGGCTGTGTGTGGCTCCCACAAAAGTTGCGATTGCGATTCAAAAGAAGCGTTAAATACGCCAAGCGGTACATAAAACCTGAACGCAAAGAGAGGGGTCATAGGTAGCAGCATACAAACGGGACGCAGCGAGGCAGCAACTCTTCAGTATTGAGAGTGGGCCCAGATCTTCGAACAGACAGAGAGGATAAGTGCTTCTGTTCCAACTTTGTCTCCCCTTTAACGGCCCAAAACTCCTGGGAGCAGCTGTGAGCCAGTGCAATTTGGGCCAGACAGATGGAGACAGTGTTTGTGTGGTGATTGCATTACCATATCACACCCCAATGGGTGGGGGAGGCGTTTTGTGGCGGCGGGGCTGGAGGGCTTGGTTCAGAGAGGGCCTTGGAGAGCGCCAATGAGGGACACAGCAGGCGATATTGCACATGAAAAGGTTTGGAGTCGAGCGCAGTGACTTTTCTCTTTGCCTTTAACCGCTTGCCGGTCCTTTACACCCTGTCTCTCTCTCTCCTCTCTGTCTCTCTCTCTCGCTATCTCCCTCTCTAACTCGCTTGGTTTGCCTTTCTCTGTCATTCACACTCTACCTCTCTCTCTCTCTCTCTCTCTCTCTCTCTCTCTCTACAGATGACTGCCAGTGGATGGAAAGTTGCCATGTGGAGGTAACTGCCAGCAGCGTAACAAGTGAGAGAGAGAGAGAGCAGAAGGTGAGAGGCAGGACTCAACTTCTCCCCTGACAGAATACATCTGAATAACAACCACACAAACGCACACGCACGCACACACACACACACACACACACACACACACACACACACACACACACACACACACACACACACACACACACACACACACACACACACACACACACACACACACACACACACACAGAGGCAACCACTCGGCATGTGCTCCAGGCAAACAGGAACACATGAGTTCCTGTACATTCTTAAGTTCACCCCAACCATAGTTTCTCTGCCTACATAGTAAAAATCCTGGGTTAATCTAACTCAGTGTGAAAATGTACCCAAATACTCTGCTTTGTAGCAGTTCATATAGATTCTGTAGCCTTTGACTGATCAGGTTTGAAGTGATGCTGTCAACCAGTCAATTCCAGAGCAAAAGAAATTGCTAGGAGCTCAATATCATTAACAACTACTTTGGTAATGTTATAATGAAGTAATTATAAGCACAGAAACAGCGACAGCTTTTGCCTCTTGGCGTGACATCAAAAGTTTTTCATTTGTTGGTGAGATTTTCAGGTCTGTCTGATATCACAGGAACAGATGCATTCTGAGTTTTACGATGGCATTTATTCTTCTCTAAAGAGGCTCCCGTGCCCATCTACCGGTACAGCAAAATGTAAATATACACAAAATCTAAGCATTAAGCCATTCAGGGGGAAATTATTTGTGTACGATATGGCTGAAGCTGTACGATACGTTAGCATTCTTCTTTACAAACATCTCTGTTTGTCTATCTACCTTTCCTCTTCTCTCATCTACCTTCAGCACAGTGCAGCAATTATACTTTAGGTAAGACTTTATATGATTGTATAATTAATTCTATCTATGATTAATTATAGTGATTCATATCTATAGTGAATTATAGTGAATATACTTCATATACTGTATAATTCAAATAAATGAATTATTATACGTAAATTATACTATAATAATACATACATACAATTACAATAACAATGTCTTATATCAACAGTCGTGAGGCATTATGTTTGACTATAAAACATAAGTCCAGGCATCACAATTGCTCATAATCACCCATTTTGCATGAAATGCTATAAAATCATGGTGCTGTAATCGTAATGGACGGAGTATGTGGTTACAGCCTGCTAGAACGTCTTTATGACAACTCATTCACCCACTGTATTGAGTTAGAAAAGAAAAAAAAGATGACAAAGACTCTTAATTCCTGCACGCTCCTTCTCCTCCTCTTTGTCTCTCCTCTCTCTAATGAATTGTGTGACACCGCCAGCCTGGACTAATCCAATGCAATGGAGAGTGCATCAGTCAGCGAGCGAGCAGCTCCGTTCTCCATGCCAACCTGGCTGGGAGCTCTGCCTGCCTCCATGCTGATCATTAGCAGCGGGGAGCTCTAACCCATTAAGGCCTGAAGCCGAGTCTCCTAAATCCCAACAGTTTTCTGAAAAACGTATGTTTCTATATCAGTGGTGCTCAAACGTTTTCATGTCAAGGACCCCCAAAATGATATTTATTTGGCCGCGAACCCCCATCTCAAAATATTTTGTTCCAGGGACCGCCCCAGAAGCAAAGAATAGAGTTAAAAATGTTCGCTTTAAAATAATATTAATTAATTAATTTGCACACATTTTCTCGATTTTTCAAAAATAGCAGATCTACAAGCTCGTAGCGCGGCACTCGGTGCCGCGCTACGAGCTTGTAGATCTGCTATTTTTGAATAGCCAAAGTGTAAAACAATGCTTTTTTTTAGCTCAAATCTAAAAGTGACACAGATGCGTTCCGGGTCTCAATGGGCTAATGTTGGAACATTCTGCTTCTCTCTCTCTCTCCCTTGATCTTGCTCTCTCTCCCTCGTTTCAGGCTTTTGTCTCTCGTTTTTTCTCTTTTCTCGTGGCAGGTAAATACCGTGTTTATAAACTAACACTCCATAATGAAGAGCGTTGCGAGGCGGAGAGCGTGCCGCCGTTTGGGGTCTGCTTGTCAAAGTTGTTGTTTTCTTTTACTTGTCAGGCTTGACAGGCCGGCATAATGACTATTTTATACATTAATATGTTGTTGCTGAAAAAAACAATGTAAATGACTTGAGTTGCTGCCATGCAGCTTACGCAGTGATCGACGAATTGTGTGGGTTTTGTTTGTTTCTTTGCGTGTGCGTGCGTGCGTGCATGTGTGTGTGTGTGTGTGTGTGTGTGTGTGTGTGTGTGTGTGTGTGTGTGTCTGAGAGCATGTGTGTATACAAAAGCAGGGAGGAATCTATGTGTATGCATGAGCATATGGTTGTGTGTGTTTGCGTGTGTGTGTGCGTGCGCGCGTAAATGTGCGTGCATTCGTGTTTGTGCGTGAGTGCGTTTGTGTGAGTGCATACGTTTGTGTGCGTTCGTGTCAGTGCATTCACGTGAGTGCGTTTGTGTGCGTTCGTGTGAGTGCGTTTGTATGCGTGCGTTTGTGTGCGTGCGTTTGTGTGAGTGCGTTTGTGTGCGTGCGTTCGTGTGCGTGCGTTCGTGTGAGTGCGTTCGTGTGCGTGTGTTCGTGTGTGTGTGTTCGTGTGAGTGCATTCGCGTCAGTGCGTTCGTTCGCGTGAGTGCGTTCGTGTGAGTGCGTTCGTGTGAGTGCGTTCGTGTGCGTGCGTTTGCGTTCGTGCGTTCGTGTGAGTGCGTTTGTGTGAGTGCGTTCGTGTGTGTGCGTTCGCGTTCGTGCGTTTGTGTGCGTGCGTGCATGTACGCATCCGTCACAAGTCAGTCATGTGCAGGCCTACAGTACATAAGTGTAGCATTTGTGCACAGTATGTTTCTGAGCCGTGTTTTTAACGTGTGTAACGACGTGTCTAACACTCACACATTGGTGGTGAAGATGCCGTAGATGAGGTCCTGCTCGGGCAGGTAGAAGGTGCTCTGCAGCTCGTTGTAGTAGAAGGGGATCTCGCCGGAGCGCGAGCAGTTGAGGCGCGCCTTCATGAACGTGGTCCACGTGTCCTCCAGCAGGAAGCGGCCGCCGATGTCGTTCTTGCAGACGCGCGCCACGCGCGAGTACACCGTCTTGCCGCAGTCGTGCTCCACGGCGTTCTCGCGCAGGAAGAAGAAGGTGAAGAGGCCAATGTCGTACGCCGAGATGAAGTGAGGCTCTGTTGGAGGGGGGGAAATAGAAGGAATATTACTCAAATTCTTTACTTAAGTAAAAGTACCAATACTGCAATATAGAAATACTCTGTTACAAGTAAAAGTCCAGAGTTCCAAATTGACTTGAGTAAAGGTACGAAAGTATTGGCATCAAAATGTACTTATAGTACCACAAGTGAAAGTACTAAAATGTTTGAAAATAGCAGATGTACAAGCTCACAACGCGTCGCATCGCGACGCGTTGTGAGCTTGTAGATCTGCTATTTTCAAACAGCCTAGGTATAAAATAGGGCTAAAGTGGTTAATGTATGTTTTAATGTATCATTTACATCTGAAAGGTAACTAGCAACTAAAGTTTTCAAATAATTGTAGTGGAGTAAAAATACAATGTTTGGATCCGAGATGTAGTGGAGTAGAAGTAAAAGTACTGGAAATTGGAAATAATCAAGTAAAGCACAAATACCTCAAAACTACTACTAAGTAAAGTACTTAAGTAAATGTACTTAGCTACTTTCCACCACTGCCACTAAGACCCTCTGTTATTAGTAAAAACGGACATCAGTTACAGTAACTGTTCTTGGACCGCTGTTTTCAGTCTAAGCGACATCTCGTCTACAAATCTGATCTAAAAGCTCACAACGCGTTGCAACGTGGCGCGTTGTGATGTGTTGTGTAGATTTCTTTATTTTTTAAAACGTTCTGTATATCGAATTTCGCTTTTTGGGGCGGTGTAGCCGCCCCCTATAAGTGAGTTTTGGACACCGACCAAAAGATTTGTATACCCCCTAACCCTACCATTGTTAATGCAAATCGATACTTTTGCAAAGTCAGCCAATCACATTACAGCTAGTGTCATCACCACTAACTGTAATGTGATTGGCTGACTTTGCAAATTCAGGACTGTGATTGGCTAGCGAAACACATGACACATGTGCAGCCCTATGAATAGCAGTATGGACTTTAAAAAAAGTCATTCATCCTTTTTTTTAAAGTGAGTCATGTTGTGATGACCACACACCGCCCACTTCACACTGGGTGTGATTTTTTTACATACTCACAGGTCATATGATGTACTGAAGCAAGTAAACAAGGTATCTCAAAACAGTCAAAGAAAAGAGCGTTGTGTAGATCTGTTACTTTTCGCGGATGTTCCCCCCAGAATAGGGATGCTGGGATTCAAGTGGTTAACAATAATACATTTTTATAACATTCTTCTTTAGTCCTTGGACTCATATATGTATAATTTAACCCTTTAAGACCTGAGGCCGCTTCTAAAAAAATCTAAATCCTAACAGTTTTTCGGAAAAAAATATTTAAAAATTATTTTCACAATTTTTCAAAAATAGCAGATCTACAAGCTCGTAGCGCGGTGCAAGTGCAACTGTTGTGTAAATTATTATACTCGAAAAAAAGAAAGAAAAAAAAGAAGGCTAAACCCCACCCTCCAAGGCAAAACCACACCCCCAGAGGGGTGTGGTTTTGATGGGTACCAGATGAGTACCTCTCCCATAGGTACCCCTGGTGATGAAACCAACTGGCTACCGCTATAAGTGCAGAATAAATGCTTACGTAACCACATGAACCCTGTGGCGTCCCTTTTCTACAAGTTCACAACGTGTCTCTGTGTGTGATCGAGGAGAGGCTCGATGATCAAACAGTGCTCTGAACAATGCAGGAAGAAGGTCACACAAAGGGGAACAGTGTGAATGGGTCACCATTCATCACCAGCATCATCAACCATTATGACACAAGTCACAATTAATCAGCCATCTATTGTTGTAAATGTTTGGAAGACATTATTTGCCAAAAACGTTTCGTTCTGCAGTACGTTGATGATCACTGGCCGACGACATCATCTCGGCAGGCTATCCAGCCAACCAGTGGTGTAAAGTAACTAAGTACATTTACTCAAGTACTGTACTTAAGTACGATTTTGAGGTACTTTTACTTTACCGGAGTATTTCCAATTGTCTATACTTGGCAAATATTGTACTTTTACTCCATTACAATTATTTGAAAACTTTAGTTACTAGTTATTTTGCTGATATAAATCATTACATTATAAAACATACATTAACCACTTTAGCCCTATTTTATAACTATGCTATTTGAAAATAGCAGATCTACAAGCTCACAATGCGTCGCGATGCGACGCATTGTGAGCTTGTAGATCGGCTATTTTCAAACATTTTAGTACTTTTACTTTTGGTACTTTAAGTACATTTTATACCAATACTTTTGTACCTTTACTCAAGTCAATTTTGAATTTCCGGACTTTCACTTGTAACGGAGTACTTCTACATTGCAGTATTGATACTTTTACCTAAGTAAAACGTTCGAGTACTTTTTACACCACTGCAACCGACACACATTTCGACCCTACAAAAACTCAACTGTACGACCACCAAACTACAGTAACACACACCCGCCGCACACTGATGTCAAGAGCTTCCTTTTGGGATGAGCGTTTGGTAAAGTGGCGGTGCGGTGTCCTTGGTAGTGTTTTTGACACGGTAATAGAGTGGAGTATTGCACACTGGCAGTGGCTGCTACCAGCAGAAAAACATTACTCATGTGTACAGGAGCGACACGAGAGAGAAAATAACATCGCTGTCACTTCTCCTCCCCACAGGGACCCATACTGTATTCAGTCTAAGTGAGAGCACACACACACACACACACACACACACACACACACACACACACACACACACACACACACACACACACACACACGCGCGCGCGCGCGCAGACACACACAGACAGAGTGCACTGTACTGTAGGTACACACCCACGGGTCCATGAACACAATGGAAGTATTAACGTCACACAGAATTCACACATATGCAGACATGCAATGGCACACACACGCACACACGCACGCACGCACGCACGCACGCACGCACGCACGCACGCACGCACGCACGCACGCACACACACACACACACACACACACACACACACACACACACACACACACACACACACACACACACACACACACACACACACACACACACACACACACACATAATGTGTGCAGAGTCAGACAGTGGAGATATTAACCTTTAAATAAACACACGAAGGGGCACCACGCGTACACGCACGCACGCACACACACAGACACAGACGCGCGCACACACACACACACACACACACACACACACACACACACACACACACACAGGCGGCAGAGATAACCTGTGTGAACAGCCATGACAGTAAGTGCCGCCGGGGCCTGTGGGGCCATTTATAAAAGAATGCGATTAGGAGCGGAGAGAGTGCGGGCCTTGGCTCGCCGTCCACAGCTCTAGTGATCCTTTAATTCCATTTCAGAGCGGTGATAAAAAAAAACGGACTGCGGTCGTGCTGCATGGCCACAGATGAAGGGGTTTGTGTGGTAGAATAAGACCCATTCTCTGCCTCCATGACAACAAAAACACACAATCACCCCGAGTGACTGCTCCGGCCTTTTCTGGACCCATTAACTGTATGTCAGATGATCCATTCTAGAGCATTGGTTCTCAAAGTGGGGTCCGGGGACCCCCAGGGGTCCTTGAGGGGGTTCCCGGGGGGTCCCCAGCAAAATGTGTGAACATAGCATCAAAATGTTTTTTTACCTTTTACACTTTGGCTATTCAAAAATAGCAGATCTACAAGCTCATAGCGCGGCACCGAGTGCCGCGCTATGAGCTTGTAGATCTGCTATTTTTGAAAAATCTTTAAGATTCGTGCAAATCTTTGAATATATTTCTTTTAAAGCGACCATTTTAACACAAACCTTTGCTTCTGGGAGTCCCTGGCACAACATATTTTCAGATGGGGGTTCGCGGCCAAATATATATCAATTTGGGGGTCCCTGGCATGAAAAAGTTTGAGAAGCACTGTTCTAGAGTATACAGTATAACACACTGCCTGGGTGGCAGCCAATGTAGAACCCCCCCCCCCCCCCCCCCCCCCCCACTATGGTCAGTTTGTTTTACCTGTGCAATTGTCTTCCCGATATACTGTAAATGTAATACTCCCTTTTGTTTGGTCGTGGTCATGAACCGAAGACCCTGGATCCTTTTTTTATCACCAATCTCAAATGTATGCTATAAATTAAGGCTTGATAATTCCAATGCGTTCACAAACCCAATAGTCTGACTGTGACACACTCTCAAATTTAAGAACAGCCGTCCCTTCGAAATCAATGGTTTATTCTGGTCGCTACTAGTCATCATGTGGCATATCTTTCGGCACATGATTCAATTCTGAAGAGGTCTCTCTCTGAGATGATTACTCTTAATGGAGTAGCCAGATGACGGCCTTGCGGCAGTGACAGCCGCGCCTGGCTACCTACCGCATCCCCATTGTTTTGCAAATTGGAGGACACATCAAAGAGGCACTTGTCAATCGGTATCGCCTCCTGCTCCTGCTCCACTGTTGAGTGGAAATGGAGAATGAAGAGCATTCTCTGTGCTTTTGTTTTAGCCATACACAGTAAAATTCTCAGTCGGAATTGATCCATTTATGAAAAAAAAGAATTGTATAACTTTTTGCAACAGGTCAGCTAACACGTGCGGAATAAACATTGTTCAATGACGTTCCGTGCGCGGCGTGATTTACGACTATACAGACTATAGCTATGCTGCCGAGGAATGCGTTTCATTCTGTTGGAACGCTCGGGGCGAGGAAGAGTGTTTACGAGCGCTCCCACTGAGCCTGTAACCGTCTCACATGAAAGAGGTGCTCGGGTGAAGGGGACATGCGCCAATCACGCTAAAACTCTGGTTTCACTCAAATATTAATCGTGTATTTTCAATAGTATTACATGGAGCACTGTTGGCCTCAGCTTAACCCATTAAGACCTGGAACTGTGTCACTTTTAGATTTGAGCTAAAAAGCATTATTTTACACTTTGGGCTATTCAAAAATAGCAGATATACAAGCTCATAGCGCGGCACTCGGTGCCGCGCTACGAGCTTGTAGATCTGCTATTTTTGAAAAATCGTGAAAATGTGTGCAAATCTTTGAATAAATTTTTAACTCAAATCTTTGCTTCTGGGGGGTCCCTGGAACAAAATGTTTTGATGGCAGGCCGGAGCCAAATACATATAATTTTGGGGGTCCTTGACATGAAAAAGATTGAACACCACTGATATAGAAAAATACGTTTTTCAGAATACTGTTGAGATTTAGGAGACACGAAGAATCGGCTTCAGGTCTCAATGGGTTAACTATGCCGTAAAATAACTTGAGAACCAGAGTGCATACCCGGCAGATTCGTAATTATTACCATGCATTGTTACCAAAGGCTATCATTTATTATTTAGGCGCACCTGGAGGAAAAATAGAAACTGTCAACCCCAATCCCCTTGCTCACATATGGTAGTTTATGTCCTGAATGTGCTAATTGAGTGGATATTGGATATTTCCAGTGGCGACTGGCAACGGGCGCTAACGAGCATGCGGCTGCAGAGAGAACGTGAGGAGTGGTGCCATGGCTGCCAGGTGATTAGCAATTACTGTAACGGAGGACGAGGAAACAGCCTTCGCAATATATTATATAGCTCTGGTTTCACTATAGCTAGGGGGCATGTGAAGGATGGTGTGTGCGTGTGTGTGTGTGTGTGTGTGTGTGTGTGTGTGTGTGTGTGTGTGTGTGTGTGTGTGTGTGAGTGTGTGTGTGTGTGTGTGTGTGTGTGTGTGTGTGTGTGTGTGTGTGTGTGTGTGTGTGTGTGTGTGTGTGTGTGTGCGTGCGTGTCTGCGTGCGTGCGAGTGCCTTACATACATATATTCATACGTGTGTGCATGTATATGTACATGTTCACACGGAGAGGCATGCGTACATACCAAATGCACATCCCCGAGTGTTTGACGGCGAGTGTAACGTGTACATCAGCAAAGGGCACATCGAGCCGACAACATTCTGCATAACATTATTGAGACTGCGTGGGTGAGAATCTGACTAACAGTGTTTTGTTTTCTGTTGTTGTCTTTTTCCCAAGCACCATGCTGAGTGTTAACCCTTTAGGACCGGGAACGCATCTGTGTGTCATTTTTTGATTTCTTTGGCTATTCAAAAATAGCAGATATACAAGCTCATATCACATCGTGAAAATTCGTGGCAAAAGCTTGGATTATGTATTTTTTAAAGTGAACATTTGTAAAATATTTCGTTCCAGGAACCCCCAGAAGCAAAGATTTGAGTTACAAATGTGTGAAAAAAAATCAAATATTTGCACAACTTTTCGTGATTTTTCAAAAATAGCAGATCTATAAGCTCGTAGCGCGGCACTCGGTGCCGCGCTACGAGCTTGTATATCTGCTATTTTTGAATAGCCCAAAGAAATCTAAAAATGACACACAGATTCGTTCCCGGTTCTTAAAGGGTTAAACAGATAGTTCAATCTAACAGGCTGGCTGGGGGCTCAGCAGGGATGAGAATGAGAACAACAGTGAGCTCTATACCGAGACACACATCAGAACGGGATTTCGACGCTGTCGGGCGCAAAACCTCATACAGGTCCAAACCCAATCCTTTTTTAACACGTTATTATTGTCATGTGATCGTCATCGCGACGCATTGTGAGCTTGTAGATCTGCTATTTTCACTGCTTTTTGTTCGACACTCTTGTGTGATGAAGTCGGGCGTTTATTGACAAATACACAAAAAAAAGTCGAAACACGGAGATCCAAGGTTTCTGTCCGACGCCAACGGATTTGCTATTGGAGACAGATGTGTGTGTGTGCGTGTGTGTGTGTGTGTGTGCGTGTGTGTGTGTGTGTGTGTGTGTGTGTGTGTGTGTGTGTGTGTGTGTGTGTGTGTGCGTGTGTGTGCACGTGTGAGATGTGAGAGAAGCTGAACAGTTGCTTTGGCAATATTATTGAGCCCAATCTACGCCGACATCATGTTAACCCATTAAGACCTGGAACTGTGTCCTTTTTAGATTTGAGCTAAAAAGCATTATTTTACACTTTTGGCTATTCAAAAATAGCAGATATACAAGCTCATAGCGCGGCACCGAGTGCCGCGCTACGAGCTTGTATATCTGCTATTTTTGAAAAATCGTGAAAATGTGTGCAAATCTTCTGAATATATATATATTTTTAAAGCGAACATTTTTAACTCAAATCTTTGCTTCTGGGGGTCCCTGGAACATAATATTTTGATGGGGGTCCGCAGCCAAATACATATAATTTTGGGGGTCCTTGACATGAAAAAGATTGAGCACCACTGATATAGAAACATACGTTTTTCAGAAAACTGTTGAGATTTAGGAGACGCGTAGAATCGGCTTCAGGTCTCAATGGGTTAAATTGAATTGAGGAGAGAGAGCGAGCGAGCGTGGCAGAGACGGTGAGAACGAGAGAAAAAATATATATAGTTTTATGAGATACTGAGAGAATCAGATGGAAATTGTTCCGTATCACTCAATACTGCAGCCCCACAGTTCCCATAATCTGTCCTCATACAGATGCATGATCGAAAACCGTCGGTCAGCACTTGGCAGGCGACCAATCCAATAACGGAACAGATTGATTAGATACAGGACCCCCAGCCTGTCTGTGCGCCCCCCCCCCCCCGCCCCCGACTGCAGAGGCTTAGGAGTGGAAATGAGATTTTCATTCACACCCCAGAAATCCAGCGGGATTCATCTTATTCCATGACACGGGCACAAACCTCCATGAAGCAAAGTGGGCTCTGTCTGTAATCATATGTGTGTCTGTGATACACAGGCCAAATTGGAGCAAAAAATGTTTACTTCTGTGTGTGTGTGTGTGTGTGTGTGTGTGTGTGTGTGTGTGTGTGCGTGTGTGTGTTTGCTTGCTTGCGTGTAAGCGTGTGTGTGTGTGTGTGTGTGTGTGTGTGTGTGTTTGTGTGCCTGTGCATGTTTGTGTGTGTTTCTGTGAACGCATGTCTGGAACCAGCTGTGATTATGCTGATGAGCACACTGTCTCTGCGACTCATCTCTTCTACTCCCACATAATCTCTCTCTCTCTCTCTCTCTTACTCGCGCACACACGCACACGCATGCCCACACACACACACACACAAACATACAGTTTGCACGTGTTTAAATACACACAGACACACACGCCCATAGAGGTCACACACACATGAAGGCACAGACTTGCTTGCAGTCTGCACACACACACACACACACAGGCAGCGTGAGACATGCTGTGCGTTGTAATTTCCCCCTCTCCCCGCCGTGAGGAATAATTACGCCACTCGCTGATTCCAGAGTCTGCCGTTTACTCGTGCCCCCCCTCCCCCCTGTCACAACATACACCTTACCCCCCCTCACTGCTACTACCGCCAACTTCACGCCAACAAGCGCACGCACGGTCTTGAACAATTCCCCACATCCCGTGGGCGACACAGAAGCGGCTTGAAAGACGAACCAGACAAACAGCTCTCTCTTTTGTCCTCCATTCTCCCGTTCCCCTTCCCACCTATAGCTGACGCTTTGATGCATCCCATGATGCCTTGCTGCACCACCACCCACTCCCAGTCGTACATATTTAAAACCTGTGTTAACTGTGTGAGTAAGTAAGTAAGTAAGTAAGTAAGTAAGTAAGTCAAAGTGGCTTATTGTCGGTATCACTATCAGCCGATCAACGAGGCTGTCTATCCCCTTTACAATGGGCTAGACAGCAGGGAGATGGATTGCTGTCGTGGAGTGCGGCTCCATCGTCAGCTCCCCAGTAGTTACAGCACGTCTTTGTTACCCGAGCCATGATACTCACACGCTGAGTACATAGGCGCTGCCTGGTATCAAAGCCAGAAGCTCGTGATTCAAGGGCAAGTGCTCTATAGCCAAATGGACCTGCAGGCTCTATGCACAGCAGCCATTTTTTGTGAAGACATTCACAGGTGTTGCCAATGATACTAATGAAGGCTCTGTTCCATTCTGGTCAAACAGAGTCAGGGGTGCTGATGTTGTGCACGTTGGCTCACTGGAAATAGCCTGGTAAACCCTCCCTCCGGAAATCTCATTTCCATTCGATATCAGGAAGGAGTCTGGCATGAACGCCCATTCTGCAATATTGGGGAGTTTCCAGCGAAATCAGGACCTAACCGCGCCTATCAGCGTCGTCGCTCATCGTTCTGTGATTGACAGCTTACGTTGGCCAATCAGGTGGCGAGTTCGAGTGAGCCCGAATGAAGCCGAGTGCAGCCTGAGAGCCGCCGACAAAGGACGAACGGCAGCCATTGTTTTTTGTCCGAGTGCCGTCACTTCTTACTTTCGTTTTTAAAACGGTCTCAAACTTCTTTTTTGAGGCACGGAATTTACTATTAACATATCGTTTGGATAGACTTTAGTTGTTTAACTTCATATATGTGGTCAGTTAATCATGACAGAGCCTATTTAAAAATATAAATTTAGAGAACCGGCAGGGGCGGGGAGTGACACGCATGTATCCCAATAAGGCAACCTATTTTCGGCATGGCCGTCCCAAAAGTCCCGTTGCGTCACATAGTCTGGAGCTCGTCAACATGAACTGCTGATTGGCTTAAGGGGCTAAAACGATCATTGGTTGAAGGGGTTGTCAGTCAACGGTATTACTCCCGCCCAACTCCAGCCCACAGCCAATATTGCAGAATGAGCAATCATGCCAGACTCCTTCCTGATATCGAATGGAAATGAGATTTCCGGAGGGAGGGTTTACCAGGCTACACTGGAAACACTCTGCTATACCAGTGGGTCTAACATTGGGGTTCAGGGACCCTCATGGTTCCTTGAGGGGGTTCCAAATGGCATCTTACGGGGGTGTAACTCTGAGAGTGTACAAATGGAACCAAATGGACCCTTACGGGTCCATTTGGTTCCATTTGTACACAGTTCCATTTGTACTCAGAGTTATGGTGATCGTGGAAATTAAAAAGTGTGAGAACCACACACTGTGCTACTCTAAATGGAACAGAGCCTTCATTAGTATCATTGGTAACACCTGTGAAGGAAGTGATACTATGGCTGCTGTGCATAGAGCCTTGTTTTGGTTACATTCGTATGCTCTTGGAGTTACAAAGACACACATGAACGCTCAAGATTATATACTGCATGCTAACATGACTGACCCAGTCTTCCAATAACCGGTTTCCTCCCCCCTCCCCTCTCTCCGTTTGCCCCACGCCCCCTGTTCGATCTGATGACGTGACGTCTGATGGCTCTCGTGGATGGTTTTCGGAAATTTTCTGCTGCAGTCAGGGAGCGTGCGTGGATGGATTTCTGTTTTGTCTGGGGTTTCGCTCGGAGGAAAAAGGCCCACCGTCAGCAGCCGGTGGGATTATTGACACCTACGGTAACACTAAACCGACAGTATGGCCAAAGTCGTTTCATCTTCCCTTAGCATTCCTAACACTCACCCAAGCCTTATATACACCCCATAGCTGTGTAGACATAGCACAACACAACCCTGGGTCCTAATGGTATTTGTAAGCCTTTGAAAATATACTCCTCACAGGCTGATCAAACTTGGCTGGCACAAATTGGCTGTTTGAACAAAACAAAAAAAAGCGCGCACTTGGCCCATCTGCAGTGCCAAGTGACTGGAATGTTTAATGATTATTTGACACTTAAGACTTAACCTTACAACTTAAGCTTGTGTGGATTAGTTAAAAATCCCGCGAGCGCTCAGACGCGATCAGATTACTAATCCTATTAGGTCTGATTTCTCACACTTGATACGGGGGACAGTAGTTCAGTGAAACACAGTGACTGCACACAAGATCTAACACAAATCTCCGTATTGTTATCATAACCCAACACATTGGCCAGGTAATCGGAGAACTGAAACGTGGCAAAAAATGTGGAAACCCAGCAGGAACCACTAAGTTCGCCAAGCAAGAATGAGCTAACGTTGATAAACCTGTGATAAATGCACAGGTACAATTCGTAAACAAACTACTTACTTCATTGTGTGACAAATTATTCACACAATTTGACACATACATTTGAGAAATTTAGACAATTTGCCCAAAATATAGATGCTAGTGGTTTGCATAAATGTTTCATTAGATTTGTCAATTCGCATATTATCAAAACTAAATATAAAACATATTTCCCAAAATGAAATGCATGTATTTAATTCGGTCTGAACAGAAGCAGGGATAAAACCCCACCGGCCATAAAAATGAATAACCAGAGGGGCGATATATCAAAAGCAGAAGCATGGACCCAGTGTTGCCAGATTCTGTGAGAGAAACAAGCAACCAGGTCTAGGAAAACCAGCCCAAAAGAAGCGACTATGGGCCACGTGTGCGATGCGACGCGTTGTGAGCTTGTAGATCGGCTATTTTCAAATAAAATCTTGCGGGGAAATTATAATAAGCAGATCTGGCAACCCTGCATGGACGTCCCCCCCACCCCCCTTGCAAACCCTATAGATAAAATGATGAAAAAAAGCACATGGCTGCTCTTACCATTGAGCCACTTGGAGTTGTACTGGGCGGTGCGGAGGGGCGGCATGCCCCCCAGGCTGCGGTAGATGACGGGGTCGCGGCCCGAGAAGTCGATGACGGTGGCGGCGTACAGCTCGCCGCTCTCCGTCACCACGGCCGTGGAGTTGTGGCGCGGGTCGTACGGGCACCGCGCCACGCCGTTCACCCGCTCCAGCACGCTGCTCATGTTACCCACCTGGGATGGGACGGACGCCCGGAGGCACAAGTCAGAGAGGAGGATAGAACTTTTTGGTTATATTTTTAAAGGCATTTAATCAGATTATTTTTGCTGTGGTTTTACTGGCAGCGCTAACAACACAATTCCCCTCTTGGGGAGTGATAAGGTAATGTTTTATCTCTTAGAGCTCAAGACAGACAGACAGACAGACAGACAGACAGACAGACAGACAGACAGACAGACAGACAGACAGACAGACAGACAGACAGACAGATACAGTAGATAGATCCTCCTACCTCACGGGTGATACAGAGCGGCTGGAAAGCGTTGGTGCCACAGGTCATGACCTCGGTCTTGTTGACCAGGAGGACTCTAATGTAGTTCTGACATTCCACCTACAGGGGGCGGTAGAGAGGAGAGGGTTGGGGGGATTGAAGAATAAAAAACAAAGCACCATGCATGGACTGCTTTTGAAATGTCGAAAGTCAAAAGCCTGCAACTGTATGTTATCTTACATAGAGAGAGAAAGAGAGTTTGTGTGTGTGCGTGTGTGCGTGTGTGCGTGTGTGTGTGTGTGTGTGTGTGTGTGTGTGTGTGTGCGTGCGTGCGTGCGTGCGTGCGTGCGTACCTGTGTGCATGCGTTTGTGCATGCGTGTGTGTGTGTGTTTGTGCCCATTGTCATATAGACACTGAAAGGACCCTAACAAAGACGTTCAAAGACAGACACTTTAGTATCTCCATGAACACAATCGTATTTCTCTTGCTATTCCATTGGTATCGACTCGAGGCGTTCTGTTGTTTAACAATTTTATTAAGGGTAGATAACCTTATACTTTGAATTCTGGGGGAGAATTGAGGTCATCACGGCCGTGCAGGTTTCACGGAGAAGTGATTGCCTGCTTTTTTTTCCGCATAGTTTTGTCTTTTCTCTCTGTGGGCCCCTTCGAAGATAAAAATGACATGGCAATCAATTCTCACAAAGAAATAAAGAAAAGGCCTAACTGATCACCGCGTTCGTTATCAGCCTCCTTTGAGGAGCACTCGTCTTGACCGGCTTACTAAACAGGCCCTGTGAGCCTGTGTGCGTGCATGCGTGTATATGGTTTGTTTGTCTGACAGTCTGGCTTTTTGACCTCTTCCCTACTTGCTGAGAAAAAACAACTTTTGATTGAAGGGGCTGAAGCAGCTGCTCTACCTCTCGCCCCCCCTAGCCTCCCAATCAGCCAGTCCCCGCATGATAAGCCAATAGACAGACACTGTTGACAAGAAGTGTTGTAATTGGTGAGCGGGAAGGACGTTATACCTCTGTTTTTCCTTTGCTCTGACAGGACCTCCTGGTTTCTTCGTCCGGTGCCCATTCCGTCGCCTGGGAAACACAAGACAAAAAAAAGTTGAGAAAGGTGAGAAAAAACGTACGGAACACGGCCAACTAGGGCCATCAGTCGCTACCAAACAGTTACGCAACTGTTGACTGTTGCTAATATCGTAAGCACGCCACAACACCACAAAAGGACGCATGAAAAGACGCTGGCCTCATTGTGGTTTGTTTATCGTGTAAACATGGAGACCGGCGTGCCAGCCAAGAGGGCTTTGGAGGAAGGCGGGTTGAGGGTGGATGATGGCGAGGGGAGGGTGAGCTAACCAACTAAACAGAGGATGGTATTAGCATGCTAATGGCTCTCGCTCTCTATCCCTTCTCTCTCCCTCTCTATCCCTCAGCTCCTCCGCCCACTGACCAATTATATTCCTCTCTCTTTAAAGACCTGCAGTGTCTTTTGACTACTGACTCATGCATGGACTTTGGCATGAACTTTGACAGACACTTGTTAAACTGTACTTATACTCACTCATAGACTGTCGATAGATTGTACATAATTTATCCAGACAATGAAGGTCTGTCGACAAACCGTAAATAAATAATATATTCATTCTCATATTCACTTCACTGTTGATGCATTGTACACAGATACATCTTGTATTCATTGTTGATAGTTTGTCCTCTGTACATATATTCATCATTCATACATTCTATCAAACTAAGTGTTGATACACTGTTGATAAACTATCCAATTTGGAGTCGAATTGTTTTTTGTCAGTCTGAACAAGGCCAGGAATTCAAATCTCAATGTGTTTTTTGGCTCTTCAGACTTAAAAAACAATCTGATTCCCATGTGGAGAGGCCAAAAATCTGATTTGGGCTGATTTAGGCTGCCAGTGAGAACATTAGCCTTAACTCTTACCTGACCTACCTGACTCTTACCTGACCTACCCAACCTATAGATGAGAGACCACTCAACCTGACCCAAAACATTTTCTTCATTAACGACCCGAAACCATGCAATCCGAACCTAATAATGAATTGCATCTGAAGCTTAACCAAACCCCGCCCGACCCGTCAGTCCCCACACATCACTAACCTCTCTATAATTCTCACTGCTGATGCTGCCACGGAATGACACCTGAATTCTATCAATAATCTTACCTAACATTACATCACTGTGGCTTATTTGTGGATGCAGGGTGCATTCCAAAGGGTCTGTGCCGCACGCACGCACGCACACACACACACACACACACACACACACACACACACACACACACACACACACACACACACACACACACACACACAACACGCTCGCATGCACGCACACATGCTGCTTGGCTACCCTGGCTGTACGGGCGCTTGTTTACAGGTCTGAGAGATGGCCCTTCTCTCTGTCATGGGTATCACTTTGTGTCTGGGCTTCTCTGACTAAAAATAACCCGCTTGTGATTCTGACCCACTCAAAGAGAGAGAGAGAGGGAGGGAGGGAGGGAGGGGGGGGGGGGGGGGGCAAGCAGTGCTGGAGCTGGCAGAGGTTGACAGGGAGCTGGCTGGTGCAGACGGACCAGCCTACCACCCCGTTCTGTGGCACTGGTCTCATCCTCCACCCCCCCCCCCCCCCCAGTCTCCTCCTCTCCTCTGATCTCTGTTCCACACACACACACACACACGCACACACGCAAACACACGTGTGTGTGCACGGCACGTGCGCGAGCACACACACACACAGAAGTAAAAAAGTTTGCCATTTCTTCTCTCTTCTCTCTCTGTCTGTCTGTCTGTCTCTCTCTCTTTAGCGATGCCGATAAAAATTATACTACGGCGTGCTTTCAACGCGGTGAAGTTGGTTTAACGTTGGATATTCCGGTTGCCTTTTATGGTGTGTTAAACGTCCCGTGGAACAACGCTAATGATGCGGACATGAACGAGCATTTGATTTATGAACAGGTGGAATTCATCATTTGATACACCTGAGCTGATGCGCGCCAACAAAGAAGTTAAAATACAGCCACTTAAGTATTGCAATGAACACAATCGCTTTTCTCTTGATATTCCACTGGTAACGAGACGTTCTTGTTGTTTAACAATTTTATTAAGGGTAGATAACGCTACTTTGAATTCTGGGGGAGAATTGAGGTCATCACGGCCTTGCAGTTTTCACACGCACACGCACACACACACACACACACACACACACACACACACACACAGCTGGTGTATTATGCATCTCATTTGATTCATATCCCCATATGCACTTTGTCGGCGTGTTATTGAGCACGATAATTTGAATTTGTCCTCTAATGACACCAGCAATGCTCCTTGTTCTGTTTTAATTAAAGTTCAATGGAAGGGAGAGTACAAAGCACATGGCCCAGAGCCTCAGTGAGCTGTAAATAAGAATAAGATTGAAAATAGTAGTGTGGTCGAGTGAGGTACATGTGGTCAAGTGAGGTACATGATACAGTACAATGATATATATCATTTGGTTCTCAAAGTGGGGTCCGGGGACCCCCAGGGGTCCTTGAGGGAGTTCCAGGGGGTCCCCAGCTAAATGATAGATTAGGCACCAAATGGACCCTTATTGGTCTGTAACTCTGAGAGGGTACAAATGGAACCAAATGGACCCTAACGGGTCCATTTGGTTCCATTTGTACACTCTCAGAGTTAAATTGACATAGATTTTACAATATAAATTGCGGTCCAAGTGATAGAAATGCCATTAAATGGGGGTCTGTAGCCCTAATGCATGTCAAACTTGGGGGTCCTTGAAATTAAAGTGGTTGAGAATCACTGCTAGAGCCGTAAAAATCTTCTCTTATGGGCGTCCCTGGCATATCTTTTGAAATGGGGGTCCGCGGGCTAATAAGTGTCAATTTGGGGGTCCTTGACATGAAAAAGTTTGAGAACCACTGATATATATACTGTACTGTATCATGTTGGGACCTCTCTCTGTCAGAATCACAATCAACTTTATTATCACAGGTTTACAGGTGTAAAACAGTGGGTGAAATTAGGTTTTGTTTTTGTACATAAAAAAGAAAGGGAAGAAGAAGGGGGGAGGGGGCAAGGGGAAGAGAGAGAGAGATCAATAAGTTGTACATGGGATTAAGGTGTCAGTGTGTGTTGATCGCATATAGTCCACACAAGGTAGCTGTCATTGGTATAATCCACAGGTATACGTCCATGAGTAAGAGCAAAGAAGTCCATGTCACTGTCCCTGGTATAATCCACAGATAGGTCCATGAGGAAGAGCAAAAAGTCCAACTCCAGCCTGACGACAGGCCGTGATCAAAGTGTTGGCCTTTCTCTCTGTCATGGGTAACATATATATATGTACAGAATACTGTATATGGCAATCGTTTTTACAGCGTGGCTCTGTAGGAGTCTCTGTCAACAAATTTCTTGGGAGATTATTGCAAGTAACCGCTGTGGATCTCTGTAACTCCTACCACCTTGTAGAGCTTGTAGATCCGCTATTTATGGCGAAGAGATTTGGTGTAGAGAGAAAAACAGCATCCCAAGTATAGAGCCAACTCAGGTCCAATTGACTAACTCTAGAGGGTTGAAGTGGTTGATGGGGTCCCTCAGGGGTCTATACTTGGCCCCCTCCTTTTGTCCCTCCACACCAAATCTCTTTGCAGAAAATAGCCGATCTACAAGCTTGTAAATCGGCTATTTTCGCCAAAGGTTCGTTTTCACAGAATGTTTGCCTATTATGACATTTGAACGCGAGGGTTCACATGGTTAAAGGGATATTACACTTTCAATTATGTTTGGGGTCATTTTAACGCTTTTGTGAGACCCCCAGACAGTTTGTAAGTTGCTTGATTCAGTATTTAGATATTTGATATTCATTTTATCAGACACGGCCCCTTCCTATATAAACCCATTGTAACTTAAAACTCCATTTTAACCATGTTAGACTCACTGAAAACCCCCGTCCCTGGTGCTGGTGACTGATATTGTCCTTCTGATGCGTGAGGGGCTGAGTCTTTTCAATAACGTTTTTCATTTATTTTTCATAAAATAAATGTCTAGTGCCATGCAGTGCATAGCCTGCTGAGACTGGGTAGTTACCCCAGGAGAGTTACGCCCGGAGAGACGATTGCTCTGCGATTACAAATTCAAAACAATGACATAATTGTAATTGACGGTTTTGAAAAAGATTTGAGAATTGAGGTGCCTTTGCCTGCTGCCAGCGTGTACAAGACATATGGGCCTATAATTTGCAAGATTAGCAGTCAGACTACTGCCTACACGGACAGGGGCGAATGCAAGATCTCCACCTGCCAGAGATAACTATATTTATACCGGCTATATGAGCCTCGCACCTTATGGGAAAGCAGTGTAGCATATAGAGAGGGAGAGGCGGTCCAATTCATTTGTATAAAGCTATGTTTAATTCCTGCAGCCTGTGGAGTAAGTGGGCCCTGGTCCATATTGATAGCTGTGGCTTATCTCTATGTCTCTTCCAGCAGCCCCATTCAATTAACCTGCTTCAAACTGCACTGAGCAGAGAGAGAGAGAGAGAGAGAGAGAGAGAGAGAGAGAGAGAGAGAGAAAAGCTAAGTAAACAATGATTAAGTTGAAGTCCTAACTTTCACAGACAACGCAATCAGCAGTGAAGCTAAAAATAGGGACATGAGTCGATGCTATTCGGGCAGCTCATCCAGTGGTGTGACAGTGCCCTGACAGTCAACAACTTCAAATGTCCTCCCAGGGGTGTAGTAAACACCACGGCACCTGCCATTCTCCCCCATGCGAGCCCCCGTACCCCACTCCCCTCCTTTAGCTGTCCGTCACCCTGCCAGTTTGAAATGAAAACACCCTCTCTGTCAGCCCCTGACAGCCTGGCTCCGGGAATGATGGGATGACGTCATTCAACACACACACACACACACGCACGTACGCACGCGCACACGCACACACACACGCATATGCACACAAACACACACACACACACACACACACACACACACACACACAAAACACAGCACAACACACACAACACGAGAGTGTGTGATGGATGCCTTCGCAATGAATCATGGCTTGGGTCATTACCATCTTTTCGGCAGGGCCCCGTCTCCAAGGATCCCGTCGGCTTAACCCGCTGACCTTCAACCGAGCGCAGCCTCATTCTCCCATTCTGTCTCTCTCTCCACCCACCCTCTTTCTCTCCACCCTCTCTCTCTCTTTCGCTCTCTCTCTCTTTCTTCTATAACCTTCCCTCCGTCTTCACACCCCCCTGGAACAAAGCCACACTCGCACAGTGCCTGTAAGAATACCAATTGTGCTTCGCCACCGCCACCGCCCCCCCCCCCACCTCCCCACCCTTACCCAAAGAATAAAAGAATACCTTCACACCACACAACCCACCCTCTGAATGGCCTGTCCTCCGCCCGCAGCAGGAATGATGGCTGTGTGCAGACAGAGTTCGTGGGCAGGATGGAAGTGAAGATGTGGGTCAGACCAGCATCGGGCCAAAGTATTACCACACGGACCAGGAAAATAAGGAAAACCTCCCCCAGAGACCCTGCAAAGTACCCAAGCATGTGCTTTGAGGGAGAGAGAGAGAGAGCTATAAACAAAAAGGGTTGCGTCAGCTCCTGATGCAAATTCTCATTGTCGAGTATCAGCTTCTCAGGTCTGATAGTCAAAACAAAACAAACCAAATTAGAAATGCTGCATTGTGGATGTATGCCTGGGGATTTGTTCATCCTTGAGTCCAAGAGGCTCTATGCACAGCAGCCATATTGTGAAGACATTCACAGGTGTTACCAATGATACTAATGAAATAAAAGGCTCTGTTCCATTCTGGTCAAACAGAAAAGAGTCAGGGTGCTGAGATTGTTTATGTTGGCTCACTGGAAACACTCTGCTACACCAGTGGGACTAGAATTTGGGTCCAGGGACCCTCATGGTTCCTTAAGGGGTTTCCAAATGGCTCCTTATGGGTGTGTAACTCTGAGAGTGTCCACATGGAACCAAATGGACCCGTAAGGGTCCATTTGGTTCCATTTGGACACTCTCAGAGTTATGGGGGTCGTGGAAATTGAAAAGTCTGAGAACCACTGTGCTACACTAAATGGAACAGAGCCTTCATTAGTATCATTGTTAACACCTGGGAAGGAAGCGATAATATGGCTGCTGTGCATAGAGCCTAGTGGACGGTTGTACCACAATGTTAGGACAGACAGACGAACGGATGGACGGACGGACAGATGGAGAGACAGACTGACAAAGGACTGAACGAACCGACAACCCCAAAAAACACGATGTCTCCCTCCAGCCACCGGGAGAGGCATCAGGGATAAAAGTGGCACATAAATCACTGTCTGCTGTCTTAAGTGACAGTGTTTTAACTAGAAAGGTGTGCCCAGCAGAGTGCAAAACTCTGCCATGAGGAGGCATGCTCTAATAATAATAGAGACGTATGGACTTACTGTAGATTTCCACCTACTGTATACAGCCATTGAATGAGTAGCGCGGCATGTGATTACCAGGTGTACATGGTTTCTATTGATTTCCTCCCCCTCTCTCTAATACAGGCTCTACCGCTCTCTCGCAACATCTCTCTCTCTGTCTGTTTTACCTCACATAATGCAGAACAGATTTCTGTCTTTTCCGTAAATGTTTCTGTCACGCGCAAAGTCTTATCGTTAATTCCCTGTCTCAATTATGTTTGTATCACCAGTCAATCAAAGGTGGTGGATTGAGATGTAGTAATTATATTTGGTTCCCCACTCCTTTGGGGGTATTTCTGTTACTGTATATTTCCATTTACATAAATGTGTCCACCTGCATTCACCCACCCTAACAATTAGGAGCAGTGGGCACTGTAAATACAGCTCTCTGGGAGCAGTTATAGGGGTTAAGCGTCTTGCTCAGGGACACTTCCCAGACGCACTCACCTATGGCCAGTTTTGGCCACCCGTATCGAGGCCATAGCTGTGTTGGCTTTGTGTTGGGTCAGTCCTGCGAGACCTTTGCGAGACCTACTTTCTAAAAAAGCCTTTACTAAAGGAACACAGTAACATTGCTGGATAAAACATTAACATAAAGTGCCGGCATAGGCAGTAGAGAGTAATTCCCATATAGCCCTCCTTATCGTCCCGTGACTGTTCCCACAGAACAGTTTTTCCCTCTCGACCTGCTATGCACGCACACTCTCTCTCTCTATGTATCCCATACTCTCTCGACCCATTTGGAGGTAACCTCACCGCCGCACGCACACACTCACACGCACACGCACACGCACACGCACACACAGGTTCGAACGCATGGTCTCCTGACAGAGATAATGAAGGTGATGTGGAGTCTGCTTTCCCCTTGACAGGGGGTTACAGTTTCATTCATTCCAGGATATATAGCCCAAGGCCCCGGAATCTGTTTATTATCATTTGTGTCCATCACTCTCGCATGTATGTCATGTATTAGCGAGGCCAACACTCCCTGCCATCATTTCCACCCGCTTCTCACACAGTAAATATCCTCAGTGTGGGTCCATTCTTATGCTCTCAGAGTTCAATTAACACTGAGGATTTTACTGTGTAGAAGCAATAAGAATTTCTGCCGCCAGCAAACCTTTTTTTTTCACTCATTTTTGAATACGGAGGGAGGGGGAAATAAAAACAATGAATTCTTCATTGGGCAAATAAAATTGCACAAAATACAATTAGCAGCAGGAAAGAGGCTTCGTAATTTTGTTCTTTTTTTGTAGGTTGGCACTTTTTCATGGGGGTGGGGGGGGGGGGGGGCAGGGAAATTGATCATATTTGTTACGAGAAAATTAAATAAAGGAGAAGAGAAATGGCTGAAGAGAGAGAGAAAAAAGGAGCAGAAAAATAAACATGTCCGAAAAGGAGGACGCTGCACACGGCGGCGGCGATGGGTCCCTCCATATACCTCATGTTGATAAGGTCACCCTTCGCCTGACACACACTGCTAGCATTCTGTGTGTGACAACTAATTATAGCTCATGAATATTTGTAAACAAGCGTGTCGGGGTGAGCGGCGGCAGCCTGAATGGGGAGCCACTTAACTAGTGCCAGTTCTTGACTCTGGTGTCATGGTCAAAACGCATTTGTATGCAAACACACAACGGATGTTGAGGCTTTAGCGTGGCAGTGGTAGTAAAAAAGAAAATATTAGAAAATAACAATGATGTCAAGGTGGATTTTTTTTGTCCCTGAGATTGTGCCACATTTTAAATAAATGTCTTCAATCACTCTGCCCATCCTTGACTTCAATCTCAAGCGTCTCTCCAATATGCTTTTGTTTTGTATTTATTAATTTACCATAGCCTGGAGTGAGACTATCTGCATACTCATCCAGTACTTAATGGAGAGAGATAGAGAGCGAGAGCAGGGAGAGATCATCCATCTCTCTCACTCGTCTCTTCAAGGTCTCCCTTCACTTCAAAGCTCTGCCGACCCTCCATCTTTTCATCCCTTCATTCTCTTCTTCTTCTCCGGCTCCACCTTCCCGGGACCCTTTTTTTTAACACAGCCCTCTATTCAACGTTGTGCTCTTGTCTCATTCACACACACACACACACACACACACACACACACACACACACACACACACACACACACACACACACACACACACACACACACACACACACACACACACACACACACACACACACACACACACACACACTTTAGATAATAGAGCCACACGTGCACACGCATACACACAATCACAGGCGGATGTGACAGGATTTTCAATAGGCCTGTGTCATTGTCCCTGAACACTGATCCCTACCAAAAGGGCCATGGACACACCCCCATTCCTCTCTCTCTCTCTCTCTCTCTCTCTCTCTCTCTAGTAGATCTCCACATTTCCACATTTCCATTCCAACCTTCACACACACACACACACACACACACACACACACATTTGAATTCTTTATTTATGTCCACATAAATACAAGGTCTAAAGGACACAAATACTGGTAGTGCAATTTGACACTTTTTCATTCCGAATGAACTCATTCTGAATAGAGGAATCTGATCCACTCACCTGTTTACATGGGACCTGAATAAAAGTATTCCTCGTTTACATGACCAAAGCATTCATTCAGAATATAACTTTTGACATGCGCAAAGTGGTTCCCGCCTACGCCCGGGCATGGACCAGGAGCCACTACCCGGAGCAGAGCTTCCCCTGGTGGGCATGGGAGGAGGCAAATTGCCCCCTTGCGCACCAGGCAGCGTTGTATGCGGTGCAAGCCTGTGTTCCTTTGTCATCGCCGTTTTAATGCAAAAGTAGCAGATCTACAAGTTCAGACCAGTTTATTTTTTGTATTGGTACCAGACACGGTAAAACGTAGGCTAGCCTATAGTATTTGTCACATTTCTCATGTAGGTACCGCACGATGATGTCATCGCGCATTCGCACATGGTCATTATAATAAAAATAATAATACTTAAACACCGGACCGCTCATGGTCATTATAATAATAAATGGAGAGAGAGAGAGAGAGAGAGAGAGAGAGAGAGAGAGAGAGAGAGAGAGAGAGCGCGACACTACAGTCTATGAAACAAGGCACGCTCATTTATGGCAAAAATACAAAAGTATTGGCATCAAAATATACACTTAAGTAGAAAGTATAAGCTACTCATTTTGCCGAGTGTCACGTTATCTTGTATTATTATGAAAAAGCTTTGAAACATGCTGTAACTCATTCACTGTGACGAAAATCCTCTTTCTGCGCCGAGTAGCGCGCGGTGCGCACACGGGGTCTGTCCATAGAGGTATAATATTACGGGTCTGTCGCCCTAAAACACAATCGCCCCGGGTCAAAATCCAGCCACCATGGAGCAGCCGTGGATGGCCCGCTCAAAAGGTGCGTGGGGCGGGGTGTTTTGGGGCGACCGTTCCGGCTGCCCATTGTAATGAATTGATGAGCCCTTATAATGTTGTTTTCATTTATTTTTGTTCAATGTATGCTATTAAAATAATGCAGCTATTGCAGTATTGGGCCTTAACATGCGATTAAAAATGTATATGTATTTGGCCCCTCATATATAAAATAAATACAAATAATAAAATAAAATCTGATTTAAAATTGAAACTTGCATGCTGATCAATGCGTTTCTGCGTTTACGTGTGGACAGGGATTAAAAAATAATAATCTTTGCCATGTGGCCAGGGATTCTTTTTAAAAACTGAGGACTAAAATACCTGTTTAGAAAAAGATCCATATAAGTGTAGCCTAGGCCAGCAATCCTCGGAGCGTCCGTTCTCCTGGACAAGTCTGGGCTTAACCATTACAGGCTTATTAAATGACGCTATTAGAATCATTAATTTTATCCCGCAGGAGCGAGCGCTTCTCAGCACCAACCGTGGCCGAATTAGAGATTTGATAGGTCATTTTTGGACAATTCTGACAGCCCTACTAAGCACGGACATGCGCAAAGGAATGCATGTATTCCAAACAGACAGGATCGTTTGGAATAAAGTGTTTACATGGTCAATTCCGATTGATTTAACCCGATTCAAACGGTCTATACCACCCCTCCTATTCCGAATGAAAATGCATTCGGGTCAGACTGGAATGGAATATTCTATTCCAATTGGGGTGTTTACATGAGCAAATCTATTCGGAATGAATTCATCCATTCATTCATTCCGAATACAAGTGTCCATGTAACCGTGGCCTATGAGAAGGACAACCCCCCTTCATATTACTGTGAGCACAGCCAAAGTGTGTGTGTGTGTGTGTGTGTGTGTGTGTGTGTGTGTGTGTGTGTGTGTGTGTGTGTGTGTGTGTGTGTGTGTGTGTGTGTGTGTGTGTGTGGAAGCAGAACATTTTTGAAGTGTACCAGCTGTTACTGCTAAACACGCTGTTTAAGACGGTGTGCGTATGAGAGAGAGAGAGAGAGAGAGAGAGAGAGAGAGAGAGAGAGAGAGAGAGAGAGAGAGAGGACAATGTAAATCCGGGCTGAGATCTTGTCAAGAGACAATCCATGAACGACTCACCCTTAAACACTTGTCGAACTGTGAACAGACATAATTGGTTACATTCCACTGATTCCATAGAACAGGCTTAATTTCAGTTAACGAGCAACATCTGACGTTCATGTAAAAAGGAAAGAAAGAAAGAATAATAGATAACATGCACCCTAAAAGGAAGAGCTATTTTGGTGAGCAGAGGTCTTAATATGACTTTACGTTTAACACATACGCATCAATTATAAGTCATAAATTATCCTACGGTGAATTTTCCTTCCCATGAATGGCACTGTATGAAATTGGTCTTGCGTATCTCATTCCATAATGACACACTCCATTTGTGCATGTTGAAATAGTGGAGTGTGTGTTAACAGCTTTAGTCAGTGATAAGTGTAATGTACCCGTGGGTATATCTACTGTATCTATTAATGCCATGCCTGTACTGACTCACTGATTCCACTCACCCTGCCCAGGCCTCCCACACTCGACATCATCCTGCACTTAAACATCTAGAAACAACCGCATCATTCTTAGGGGTGAAACACTTAATCAAACTAATCAATTTAGAGGAGTAAAAAAGGATTAACAGCCTTTATTTATTAAAAAAGGCAACTGCCAACATGTCTCGACCTCGGAAGGTCTTCATCTGGGCGAAATCATATTTCGTCCTGTGGTCAATAGGCTCTATGCACAGCGGCCATATTTGAAAGAAATTGGGCCCCTTCCCTACTTCCTTAACAGGTGTTACCAATGATACCAATGAAGGCTCTGTTCCATTTAGTGTAGCACAATGGTTATCAAACTTTTTGATTTCAAGGACCCCCATAACTCTGAGAGTGTCCATTTGGTTCCATTTGTACACTCTCAGAGTTACACCCCCCGTAGAACCCCCTTAAGGAACCATGAGGGAACCTGGTCCACAATTTGAGACCCACTGGTGTAGCAGAGTGTTTCCAGTGAGCCAACATGCACAATATCAGCACCCTGACTCTGTTTGACAAGAATGGAACAGAGCCTTCTTCATTAGTATCATTGGTAACACCTGTGAAGGAATTAAGGAAGAGGCCCAGTTTCTCTCCAATATGGCAGCTGTGCATAGAGCCTATTGTGTTTGTCCGTGTCCCTTTTATGCCCATATATGGAGATTTCTATTTCTGTGTCCCTTTACATGGAGTTACGTGTCAGGCATACCCAAATATGGCGTCCAGGCCAGTCTATGACATCAGTACTGTGATGTCATGTTGAGACATCAGGGTACTCCATTATGGGGATTTGCGGATTTATTGACATATTTTGGCGACCGGCTGATTCCAACTTCCACTTGGCGCATCGCTCCCACGGGTCCTTGGCGATATGCACGCCGAGTTTGAAGTGGATCAGTCAGGCAGTTCTCGAGATACGCCGGTGACACAATCACACGCACATACTGTACAGTACATACGCAGAGATTTATATTTAATGCATTTATAGCAGGATTATTACTGCTGCTACAAGGTCTGAGGAAATCAGAACAAAATAATTGTACTCTTTTGTACTCAAGGTGCACGCACACACGCGCGCACACGCGCACACATGTTTGTATTACTGTATTTGTGAGGACATCAACAGTTTAGGACAGCCATGTTATGAATGCCATTTAAAAAGAATAATTGCCATTTTTAACCGTAAGCCTAAAGCTGAAAAACAGCAGATCTACAAGCCCACAACGCGTTGTGAGCTTATAGATCAGCTATTTTTCGGTGCATGACACTGGCGCGCAACTAAGTATAAATCATGTTGAACTCTAATTCCAATCCCTAAACCTAACCTAAGACACCTAAATGTCTAATCCTGACCTGAATGTTTTTCTAATTGTAAACGTATCTCTAAAAAATGTTTTTTTAAAACTATAAAACAACCATTTGTCTTGTGAGGACCAGGAAAAAGGTCCTCACAATGTATAGTTCTTCAAATTCTACTATACTTGTTCCTCGCAAGTATAGTACACACACACACACACACACACACACACACACACACACACACACACACACACACACACACACACACACACACACACACACACACACACACACACACACACACACACACACACACACACACACACACACACACACACACACACACCTCCATTATGCATCATTCCCTTAGCTATGCTGGCAGAGCTGGAACATGTTATAGGATGACAAGTAGCCCTCTCTCGCTCTCAGCACTGTACTGTTGCTCACAGATTATCCTTTCATTCTGACAAAGATTGCATCAATAATTAAATCTGGGCCAGATTGTGGCAAGAAAATTAATCATGAACCGAGTGAATGAAATCAGGAATGACTCGAGAAACTCTGGGCTGTGAAGTATAGAAGTTGTAGCTGCGGGCAACGCTTTGGTGTGAATAACTAAGAAGGGTTGGCTTAATGTCCTTCCGAAGCGTCTACTTCCATTTTGATCGTCACTGATTTCTCAACGACATTACAACTGCCTGTGTGTGTGCAAAATTATACAAAAATTAAAATAGATTTTTTATAATCATTACAGTCATTTAGCAGACGCTTTTATCCAAAGCGACTTAAAATAAGACTAAATTGATTATGATTAACCAATTAAGCCCTATTTTACACTTTGTCGTACAATAGTGTCTCACAAAAATAGCTTGAGCTTGATGCTATTTTCGTTATTGTTAAACCTTTTTTCTTTTTTGGGGGGGTGGCAGGAAAATTCTACTTTGTTTCAACTGTAGACCTAGAGAAGAACAGTACTGTATGTGACCAGTGTTAGCTGACGAAGCCTGAAGGGGTGTGTTGCCATATCCACTTATTATAAGCGGTTTTGGGCTTGTTTTTCTGTAAAGTTGCTTGCAGATATTCATAGTTGCGCGTTGCAGGTTTTTTTGGGCTTGTCTCCTAAAGTTGTTTAAACCAGTGGTTCTAAAACATTTTCCTGTCAAGGACCCCCAGATTAATATGTATTTGTCCGCAGACCCCCCATATGAAAATACTTTGTGCCAGGGACCCCCCATACAAGATTTGTGTTGTTAAAGTGTTTCCAAAATATTCCAAAATATTGGATATTTTTCAATTAGCCGTAGCCTAGTCGCTTCTTTTGGGCTTTCATAGACCTAGCAGCTTATTTCTCTCACAAAATCTGGCAACACTGCTGGAGGGGTGTGGAACGGACTCTGTGGAACAGAGTCTGGCCAAGCTCCATGAATGTCAGAGCTAATAATACCTGGCGGCTTATTCAAGGTAAAGGCACCGTAAATGCCATCTTTTGCATGTCAATGTCTGCCATAAACAGACAGTCCTCAACTTGGCCAAATGCCAGTTCCTTCTTTGCCTGAAGGAATTTGAATCATCTCTCAAGTAAACACCCAACCAAAACAGATGTTTTTATTTGTTGAGACTGTTCCCACCGGCCTCGGTTCACGAGAGAGTTTGCACTAGATACTTCCTAGTTTGAGAAAACAACCGCAGTTCAGAAGGTCGTCGACCTTTTTTGGCTTCCGAGGTCACCTCCGCTCTCCTGACCTTGGCACCCGTTCCAGGCAAACAATGCACTCTGGGACCAAACAATAGCAAAAGGCTCTGTTTGACAAGCTGTTCATCCACAAAAAGGCTGACAACAGACTCAGAAGCATGAAACTGAAACCCTGCCTCTGGGAATGTTTACTCAGTTCATGTAAAATTGATCCTGAACAAATTAAGAACAGATGAACAGATTGCGCATCAGGGGGTACATGCCACAATCTGCAAATGAAAGCAAACAGTGTAACATTACTCTAAATACATATTTATAAATGTTCCTGTGGAATACATGCGAAAACATGCATGCGAAACATGCCAACAGGCCTACAATAAATGGCAGTTGCATTGTCGGAGGTTTTACTTTTATGTCATTGTTTTACCACTTAAGCCCTATGTACTTGGTTATACAACAACTAATAGCAAAAACAATGTGATCTACAAGCTTGTGATGCATTGCTGCTATTTTTGAATATTTTAAAATTGTTAAATGTTTTGAAAATGTTAGATTTTTTTGGTTTGTGAAAAATATCAACCTCTAGTAATGACATGCCCAACATAGGGACACCAGGTTGAACAAAACAAGACATACAACAATCTAATAACAGCATGGTCTCCCTGTCCAATCTCCAGCTATCGAAAGCAAGTTACAACTGCTGGCAGCTTGTGCGCATGTCCTATTGATGGTCAACGCCAAGAAGCATGCACGTGCCGTGCACACATAGACATCAAAGAGGCTTCAGCCCTTTGCCCTTTTACCGATCTCTAAAAAGTGCCCTCTCCTCCAGACCATGCATTCAGCATTTACTATGGTGAAAGAAATGCAAATGGCTTTTTTTCCCATGCCATACCCGAAGTCAGCATTCAAGAGAATTGCCTTTTCAAAAATTCTCCTGAACTCGAACGCAGCATTTTATGTTGAAAGAATTGCCGTACGCCGCATCTCCAGTTAAGGCTTGATTATATTTAGTTTAGCGCAGTGTCACTCACGCACCCAAAATTGCCGGTCTACAAGCTTGTTATTTTTTTATATTTTAGAAATTTCAACCCCTGCCCCTCTAAAATTCTTTGCACGTCTCTACCAAGAAGGCATCGATTAATGTCTTCCGAGGCGAATACATTCATTTTGATCATCAATGATTTCTGCACTACATAGTTGTGAGTTTGTAGAGCAGAGTATAAATCTGACATAAAAACTGTTTAGTCTCATCGTGAATCTATGGTCTGAACTATGATCCAACTTTACATTTTCACTTTCACTTTTAATTCACCGGGCATTTTCAGGACGTCATGGCCAGAAGGTGGTTCTGTTTCAGTGCAACTGCATGACGCAGGTTTGAGTCAGTGTCTTACACTCCATCTGGTAATATGCTTACATAAAACATCCTTTCAACACAAGAGGGAAAGACAAATAGGTGCAAACACACTGTGTATACAAATTTATACCATAGGAACAAAAAGAGCCACGGTGCAGTTCTACAGCACCGGTTTTCTGGAACACCGCTGTCAGCATGTATCCTGCATTCCATCTGGTTAAAGAGGGCTTGAGTTGAGCGAGAGAGAGAGAGAGAGAACACAGTGTCACACAGTGGGGGGGTGGGGTGGGGGGGTTGTTATAGGGCTCCTGGGGGGCTGCTCCTCTTGAGCTGGCCTTCAAACCCGGGACAACAACTCATCCCCCAACAACGTCCCCGAGCGTAAACACCGAGCCCAGGCCTGATCCCAGTGCGGCGTGCCCGAGGGGAGGTGTGCTTTGGGCGCGCACGCACGCCCCCCCATCTCTGATATTCTTCCAACGTTTCAACGCAAGAAGACTCAGGAGGAAAAGTTTCTCACCCACGCGGAAATATTTGGAGATGGCCACGGGTTAGATGAGA
>NC_139954.1:36624693-36644693 GCF_963454915.1 Gymnoscopelus microlampas | reverse complement strand
TGATAGATGTGTTGAAAGCAGTCACCCCGTACTTGCTTCTCCTTTATTAATAACTCCCTACAGTATCTTCTGGTTCTGTCCCTGATTATTCATAAATGTCTTGCGCCCAGCCTGTTCTGAAAAAAGCCTGGTCTTTCTTGACCCAACCATTTGGAACAATTACAGGCCAATTTCGAAATTGCCATTCATTTCAAAAATTCTGGAAAAGGCAGCCTCATTACAAATTCTGGCAGCCGTGAAGGACATCATTAATTCACACATCTTTCCCTGCACTTTACCAGACTAGAATCTTAAGTATGTGTGCATAGTAGTGTGTGTGTGTGTGTGTGTGTGTGTGTGTGTGTGTGTGTGTGTGTGTGTGTGTGTGTGTGTGTGTGTGTGTGTGTGTGTGTGTGTGTGTGTGTGTGTGTGTGTGTGTGTGTGTGTGAGAGAGAGTTAGCTTCTACGCATATAGTGGGCGTTTTTCATCGTTTTCAGACAATGGAATTGGAAAAAAAATGCTCCTAACGCTTCTCATGATAAAAATCAAGCTCTCTTCTCCGGCTAAAGAAAAAAGGGGAGAATTGATGTGTACAGTATACACAATAAACCTACCTACAGTAAAGGACCATAGAATATATGTCTGCAGCTGCTTTGTATGTATTTCTCTTGTGCAGGGGCTTAACCACTATGTTTTTTGTATTAATCTTTTCATTATTTTTTTCAATGTTCATCATTAAAACATTTCATTGCCCCATATACCTTCCCCCCCAGCACAAATACAAGTTCATTATTATTCTCTCTCTTTGTCTTTTTGTTCTACAGTAGCAACCATCATACACTTATTTTCAGTAACAAAGGGAAAAAGAAACTGGGCAAAAATAGCCGATCTACAAGCTCACATCGCATCATGCCGCGTTGTGAGCTTGTAGATCGGCAATTTTTCGCTATACGTTGTACGACAAAGTATTGTACAGTATTTTGGGGTACGGTTGGGACCAGGGCAAAGAATATGTGTAGATCAACCAGTGGTCCGGGGACCACCAGTGGTCCTTAAGGGGGTTCCAGGTGGTCCCCAGCTAAATGATGGAGAGTTGGTAACCAAATGGACCCTTAGCCTATAGATCTTTAACTCTTGAGAGCGTAAAATGAAAACCAAATGGACCCGTCAACGTTTTCCTGCCATCTCTCCTATGGTACCAACATCAATACAGCATGGAATTGGGGACAAAATCTCATCCAACGATAACAACATATTCTAAAGTTCTGGGTCTGAGAGTCTAAATCTCATCAAATGGTGGTCCGTGGCTCAAATGCCCAATAAATAATTAATGGACCTTGATATGAAAAGCATTGAAAACCACTGGTGTCGAAGATGGACAGGACAGAATGCATGTTTCCCAGACACCCCAGAGACTCTCCCACCTCTTTAGTGTTTAGTGCCCGCAGCTGGTGCTGCCCTTTCACATCTCATTTACTTACTTGTTCCCTTTCTCTATGTAATACCCTCATGTTATCTCTCTCTCCCCATCACTCTCTGTTTTCTAATCTTTATCTCACCTCCTCTCATTCTCCCCTCCCATGTGCAGACCCTTTTTTCTACCCCCCCCCCCCCCCCCCCCCCGTCTCTCCCTCTCTCTCTCTCCCCCACATAGCCCTGGAGACCCAAACAATGTCTGAAATGGTTTGACCATGGGAGTATGTCTATGTTCCCACAACCCTATGCTCCCTCAGCCCTACATGTTAACGTCAACCACAACCCTAACCGTAAACCCAGAGGGAACATGGGGTTGAGGGAACATACAGTACGGGCCCGGGGGTGCATAAGGCTGAGGGGGACTGTCCAGGTGTTGTCCTGGACAGTCAGCTGTCCTTCAAGGCACACATTGCCAGGGTTCAGTTGCTAGCTCCAGCAGGCTTACACTTAATTATAACATCCGAGGATCACATTCTTCCTCACGCAGGAGTCTGCCAAGCTCCTGTATTTTGGATAATTAATGTAATCCCAGAGTGAAAATAAGATTTTCACACAAGCATTTCTATCCTCGAAATGCAAACGGCATCATCGGCACACTTGATCAGAAACGGGACTTCAGTTATTCTCTGCGAGGTGGCTTGACACTTTTGAAATAAATTGGGCAACTGCACACTTCAAAACAACATGGATAATATTCACGTATTTATAAGAAGACCGTCGCTTAAGAATTGGATCGTGAACAAGCGTAATTCAGTGGAACGGCACTTCCAGGGATTTTTTGGGGTGGAACAATATAGTTTCGCCCCCAGGACCCAAATGATAAGTTAGGTGTCAAACTTTTTCAAACCTCGTTCAGGTCTCCAGGGCTATCTCCCACGCTGACTGATGGCTAGAGCATCTATCCTTCCACGCTTGCCTGCGTACTAATGGCCATGGCAGGTGTTCTCTCAGGTGCCTGAACAAAAATGGTCGTGGGCCAAGCTTTTAACACTCTGGCATGCAGGCAACTTCACCGGCGCCGCCCTCCCTCATGGCACGGCCCGCGCCACAAACCCCACACTGCTGAAAGACTGCAACATGCAGTGTCTAGCACATTGGTTCTCAAAGTGGGGTCCGGGGACCCCCAGGGATACTTGAGGGGGTTCCAGGGGGTCCCCAGCTAAATGATGGACAGGAACCAAATGGACCCTTATGGGTCTGTAACTCTGAGAGTGTACAAATGATGAACAAAAGTTCATCACATTTGTACACTCTGAGTTAAATTAACATTGATTTTACAATAGAAATTGGGGTCCCAGCGGTATAAAATGCCATTAAATGGGGGTCCATAGCCTAATGCATGTCAAACATGGGGGTCCTTGAAATTAAAATGGTTGAGAATCACTGCTAGAGAGCCGTAAAATCTTCTCTTATTGGGGTCCCTGGCTTATCTTTTCAAATGGGGGGCTGCGGGGTAATAAGTGTCAATTTGGGGGTCCTTGACATGAAAAAGTTTGAGAACCACTGGTCTAGCACACGACAAGCACACAGTCTCCACTCGAATCGGCAAACATAAAAGTGCTCCTTCGTCCCTCAGAAGGAAGAGGGGAAAGTCCTTTCAGACCTTCACACAACCCCCCCCTTCTCTCTCTGCCAGACAGAGGTTGTTTTGGCTTGGGTCTGTCTGAGACAGCCTGGAAGAGAGACTGGCTCTTTATAATTTAGCTCTGTGATAGCAGCAACAGTTGACAAAAAAATAACACACATTCACACTTTGTGACACATACACATACACATACACATACACATACACATACACATACACATACACATACACATACACATACACATACACATACACATACACATACAGCACACACAGACACAGGCGGTAATAGCTTCACACAGAAGTCCAGAGGCTAAAAGTGGGGGTTTTGTGGTGGTGGTGGTGATAGGATGATAGGGGGTATGCGGTTACAGGCAATGATAATAGCCCCGGCCAAATCTAAAGAGATGAATGAATGGGGGGAGTCAGGGCAGAGCGGAGAATGCGGCATTGTGACTGTCGGCGGGGGTGGGGGGCGGGGGAGGGGGGGGGGGGTGGAGGGGACACCTTCTCCCGTTTGCCTTTCAATCAATCGGAGAGTCATTTTGTCCCTTTCACCCCCTCTCAATGGCCGACCTCTATTTTAAAGTAAAATCAGGAACGGAGTCCCTCCCGCGGGGGAGATGGCTCCGGGCTCCTACGGGTCAACTTGTGGTCTTCGCTGAGAGCGTTTGTTTGTCTCGCTCTGTCTGGCGAGGCTGATAATAACGTTTCTGGTGCTGAAAGTGTATCTGGAGGAGGAGGAGGAGGTGTGGTTTTTGGTTTGAAGTCATTATCTCTGGATAATATATCCCTTGGCTGGTGCACCTAGGCTCAATGCCCTCAAAGCTGCAGAAATATGTGGTCTTGATCTCCCGGGGGCAGGGGTTTGTGTTGGCAAGCGGAAGCGGGACAGGTTTGGGTTCGATTTCCATTTGGTTATACAATGAGGGGAGGAAAGGGCTTGAGCCAACGTGCCTCCCTCCTGGGTATCTCTGGCTGTTTTCAAGCGCGCGCTGGCAGATAGACAACTCTCCTCCCCCTTTTCCCCTATTCTCTCTCTCTCTCTCTCTCTCTCTCTCTCTCTCTCTCTCTCTCTCTCTCTCTCTCTCTCTCTCTCTCTCTCTCTCTCTCTCTCTCTCTCTCTCTCTCTCTCTCTCTCTCTCTCTCTCTCTCTCTCTCTCTCTCTCTCTCTCTCCCCCCCCCACCCCACCTAAGTGGGCGACTCATCCTGCTCCCATTGATCTGGGTTCTGGCATAACTGGTGACACTTCCACTTTGGCAACAATGAAGAGTGATCTGCCTCGTTTATCTCCATAGCTTGTGGCAAGCCAGGACTCTCTCCATATCTGTGTGTGTGTGTGTGGTGTGTGTGTGTGTGTGTGTGTGTGTGTGTGTGTGTGTGTGTGTGTGTGTGTGTGTGTGTGTGTGTGTGTGTGTGTGTGTGTGTGTGTGTGTGTGTGTGTGTGTGTGTGTGTGTGTGTGTGTGTGCGCGCGCGTGTGTGTGTGCCCAAGGGGTTTATAAAGAAAGAGTTGGTTCATGTTTGTGAGTTCATTCATTCAATGTGCGTGTGTGTCTCTGTGTGCGTGTGCGCACGTGTGTGTGTGTGTGTGTGTGTGTGTGTGTGTGTGTGTGTGTGTGTGTGTGTGTGTGTGTGTGTGTGTGTGTGTGTGTGTGTGTGTGAGCCTGCGTGCGTGTGCTTGTGTGTGCAAAAGGTTTTCATAAGCCTCCACACCTGTGCTAATGACCTGAGCTTTGCACAGTACATATACGTTTATCACTACACTTTGAATTAAAACCACTCTGATAATATGCTTCATAATTGCGGGGAAGACGCCGAATAAACAACACAAAAAAATGACCTAAGCGTAAGAGTAAACACAGACTGGTCTGTAATACACAAGTGTGATGCAGATGTCCGAGGGCTGGCAGAACAGAGTGGTGCAGCGGAGAAACAACGTGGCCCGGGATGTCAAACAAATGAAAACCTGTGTATGTCCACTTTCTCGCTCCAAAACAAGACCAAGAGGACGCTGCAGACAAAGCGTGCATTGATATTGCCGTTGACACTCGGGTGGCAGCTGTACACATGTTGCTGTTCCGCAGTGAAGAGGACTTTGTGAGACCACATTAAGCCCGCTGATGTATGAATGCTGCAGTGAATGAATCAAGTAGCTGTTGTCCTTTAATCATTCAAGCCCATCTTATACTTCATCGTACGATATGTCGCATGGCGAAAAGAGACGATCTACAAGCTCTCCTTAGTGCCCAAAATAGGGCTTTATACTAGAACCTGTAGTATTTCCTTCTGCACCTAATCCTTTCATCGACAATAGCCAATCTACATTTGTTCACCCCCAGAATAGGGATGCTAGGGTTCAAGAGCTTAAATAATGCTGATATATTGCACTTTTACCTTAGCGCTAGGTATACTCTTGGTTGCTTGTTTTTGCAGGAAATGTACTTAAAACTTCTGGTGATTAGTAGTTTTCGTTCCCTACCTATGTTGAATACACTTATTGTAAGTCGCTTTGGATAAAAGCGTCTGCTAAATGACTGTAATGTAATGTAATGTAAAATGCTGTGCTGAAAGAGTGAGGAACTATTTGCAAAAATGTGTGCTGTAAAGTAGTACCGCCATTGGTATGAGGAAAATTCTGTCACTACTGTGCTAAATGCCCTACTGTAAAGGCAAGCTTACGACCAAAAAGTAATTGGTTCAAAGATTTGAGCTATTAAGCATTATTTTACACTTTGGCTATTCAAAAATAGCAGATCTACAAGCTCATAGCGCGGCTCAGAGTGCCGCGCTATGAGCGTGTAGATCTGCTATTTTTGAGAAATCGTGAAAATGTGTGCAAATCTTTGAATATTTTTTTTTTCAAGCGAACATTTGTAACTCAAATCTTTGCTTCTGGGGGTCCCTGGAACAAAATATTTTGAGATGGGGGTCCTTGGCCAAATACATAATACATTTTGTGGTCCTTGACATGAAAAAGTTTGAGAACCACTGACATTATAGTAACATACGTTTTTTTCAAAAAACAGTTTTTAGAAGACATTCTAGAAACAGACATTTTGTAGAATCGGCCTCAGGTCTTAATGGGTTAAAGCAGGTGGTGGAAGGAAGTCTCAACTTTATGTTCTACAACGCTGATGATGTGTGCCCTTGAGCAAACCACTTGAACCCTAGCATCCCTATTCTGGCCATGTCATAATAGGCAAACATTCAGTGAAAATAGCCCCTCTACAAGCACGAAGAGCATCGGGCAAAAAGATTTGCGAAGAGATTTGGCGTATAGGGAACAAAGGAGTGGGGTTTACGTGGTTAGAGTGGTTAAACCCCAACTGAAACCAATAGAGGCCACAGCATCTATGATTGTAAGTATGTGGTCGTACTGGGCTTGTGCGAGTGTGAATTATATGTAAACCCCTCCAATCCTACAGTACGTAACTACTCCCAGAAAGTTGTCTTGATCCAATTAAACGGTGTAATAGGAGAGAGGGAAAATGGTATTGGTCTGGTGGGTACAGCTCATCTATAATTCAATCCAAACAGGGTCAAGGGATTTTCCCAAATACGCGAGAGCATACCGGAGACGTTTCCACGCCAGTGAAATATTAATGCAAACAAGCCAAACTCGATGAAACAGGCAGGGTTTTTCGATTCCAGTTTCCAGGGGAAATTACAATCCATGTGTGACCCAACAGTGACTCCATCAGTGAGTCACTGACAGTGAGAGAGTGCAATGTACAGTACATGATGCATATAGTAAAATCCTCACAGTTCATTTAACTCTCAGGGTTACCGGTCGATGGCTGACACAACCATATATTTCGGTTGTGAGTAAGTATTGTATGTACTGTATGTATGCATGTAGTGCTTTATGTACAGACGAGTGGTGGAAAAAGTACGATTTTCTTTTTTTACTTAAGTAAAAGTATCAATATTGCAATGTAGAAATACTCTGTTACAAGTAAAAGTCCGGAATAAAACATTTACTTGAGTATGAGTACGAAAGTATTGGTACCAAAATGTACTTAAAGTACCAAAAGTAGAAAGTACTCGTTACGCAGAATGTCCCATTTCACAAGTTTTAAAATGTCTAAAAATATTTTGAAAATAGCCGATCTACAAGCTCACAATGCGTCGCGATGCGACGCATTGTGAGCTTGTAGATCGGCTATTTTCAAATGGCCGAAATGTATATAGGGCTGGTTAATGTATAAAAGTATAAGTAAAAGTATAATATTAAAAGTATAATATTTGAGTCTGCGATGTAGTGGAGTAGAAGTGAAAGTACTGCAAACTGGAAATACTCCAGTGAAGTAAAAAAAGACCACAAAATTGTACTTATGTACAGTACTTGAGTAAATGTACTTAGATACTTTCCACCACTGGTTGTGAGTATGTATTGTATGTATGCATGTAGTGCTTATGTACAGACATAATGTCCCACAATACATAAGGTCCTACATATAAAGTAATAACAATATTTTAGTTTTTAAAACATACACGGTTGAAATATACTGTAGAGATACAAGGTTTCTTCCCGACAACAACAATATGATCTTCAATGAACATGGCATTTCACTAATAGACAACATTAACACTTGGTTTGGTTAAAAAATAAACTCATAATCTCCAGTTGCTCGATGAAAGCTATTGGGAGCTCTCGCATGATATGAAAGCAGACGTGTTGATTTGTGTAAGGGAGAACTGCAGCCGAGACACATCCTCCATCCATTTTCAAATCTTCATCAAGGCTATAATAGCACAGTGGCTGCCTATGGAGGGTTTGCTTCAGACACATAACTCACTGATGTGCTGTGTGGGGCTCTGCACCCAAAGCAACAAATCAAATGACATCTAGACATCTAGCGCCTCAAAACCAGTTAACCCTTTAAGACCGGGGAACGCACCTGTGTCATTTTTAGATTTCTTTGGCTATTAAAAAAATAGCAGATATACATATTGTAGATCTGCTATTTTTTGAAAAATCAGGAACATTTGTGCAAAGCTTTGAATATATGTATTTTTTAAAGTGAACATTTTAACTCAAATCTTTGCCTCTGGGGGTTCTACAAATGTCTTCTAAAAAAAAAACGTATGTTGCTATAATATCAGTGGTGCTCAAACTTTTTCATGTCAAGGACCACCCGTAATGATATTTGAACTGTTTGGTTGCTACTATATATGTCTATGAAATGAATACCAAGGACCCCAACGGAAACAAGTCCGCTAGGACTTTTTTGGTCGGACCTTTTAGACAAAAGTATGATAAGTGTAACTGTGTTGTTTTACATTCTTTTTGCCTAATACAAATTTCAATCAATCAATCAATCAATCAATGATATGTATTTGGCTGCAGACCCCCATCTGGAACAAATATTTTGTTCCAGGGACCCCCCCAGAAGAAAAGATTTGAGTTACAAATGTTCACTTTAAAAAAAAAAAAGTATATATATATATATATATTCAAATAATTTTCATTATTTTTCAGAAAGCGCTATGAGCTTGTATATCTGCTATTTTTGAATAGCCAAAGATTTCAAAAAAATTACACAGATGCGTTCCTGGTCTTAATGGGTTAAGGATAAATGAGCTTTTGCTCTCTGCTAGCAGACTCATGATATCTACATACAGCAATTGTATATACAGCAAACAACCGTCACGGTTGGGTGGAAACCTTGTATCGCCATATTTCATCGTTTCTTTTTACATAAATGAATGCCCTACTGTATATAAAATGCACTTCATCTTATGACAGTTTCATGCGAAAATAGAAAATAACCCATCTAGAAGCTCACTTGAAAGTGGTTTAAGTCTGCCTGTGGATATTATGCATATATTGAACCGATGAAAAGTATTAACAAGGGCTTGTGTCTAAATAATAACAACACTGGGTCCATCGGAACACACTGTTCTTGTTCCCATTTCCTGGAAAGTAGCGTTTTATGGAAATGCAAGGTTTCCACCTGACAGCGATATAATATACTCTCAACACACAGACTCAAACAGTCCAAAACTCAAACTGTTTGGGAAACACAGTCATCTCGTCGCAAAAAACCACCTCTCCACACTCTGACTGGGCCTCCTGTCAAAGTGATGCATGCAGCATAGCGTCACCGTGCCAACAACATAAACAACACATCTGCTGAGCTGAGCTGCACATGCCCAGTGGGAGGTGTGGTTTGTGTGTGCGTGTGTGTGTGTGTGTGTGTGTGTGTGTGTGTGTGTGTGTGTGTGTGTGTGTGTGTGTGTGTGTGTGTGTGTGTGTGTGTGTGTGTGTGTGTGTGTGTGTGTGTGTGTGTGTGTGTGTGTGTGTGTGTGTTGGATCGGGGTGGGGAAGACAACCAGGAAGGAAAGAACAATGTTGGAGGATGCTGTAGTCTGGACCACACGTACGTTCAATACTCCACCCACACAAGCAACAAGACAGACAGACAGACAGACAGACAGACAGACAGACAGACAGACAGACAGACAGACATGTGCTATAGAGACAGACAGACAGACAGACAGACAGACAGACAGACAGACAGACAGACAGACAGACACACATAGAGACAGAGACAGACAGTCCCACAGAGAGAGACGGACAAAGCGAGTATAGGACACACAGACGGTACAGCAGAGAACGCACTGATTGTCTTACCTGGATCAGGGACATGTTACTTAGGTCCAGTCTGAACAGGTAGTTTCTGGAGAGAGGATAGAGCAGGGGGAGTGAGTCAGTGAGCATTATATGATAATTATAGAAGTCATTATCACACATCAGATTTTTGCCTAATAATGCAAAAAAAAAATCATTACAAAAGGGACAGGCAATTTTGGCCGGTGTCACCCAGAACCAGTGCCAGTGAAATGTTAGACCGTAATTGGCTGCCGGCGAATGCAAGATATTATTTTCAGCTTTGGTCTGAGTCATCACAGTGTGTGTGTGTGTGTGTGTGTGTGTGTGTGTGTGTGTGTGTGTGTGTGTGTGTGTGTGTGTGTGTGTGTGTGTGTGTGTGTGTGTGTGTGTGCGTGCGTGCGTGCGTGCGTGCGTGCGTGCGTGCGTGCGTGCGTGCGTGCGTGCGTGCGTGCGTGCGTGCGTGCGTGCGTGCGTTATGTGTGTGTGTGTGTGTGTGTGTGTGTGTGTGTGTGTGTGTGTGTGTGTGTGTGTGTGTGTGTGTGCTGTGTGCTGTGTGTGCTGTGTTCTTTTAGAATGTCAAATCAAGTTGCTGCTGACTTCTTGCTGGCCTGTAAACAACCCAACACACACACACACACACACACACACACACACACACACACACACACACACACACACACACACACACACACACACACACACACACACACACACACACACACACACACACACACACTCTGTTGGGCTTGATATTTCCTTCAAAATCCACTCGCTCTGCCAAATCCTACGCTTGACTCAATCCAGCGAGTCCTCAGTGGAGTACTTAAAAAGCGATCAGTGCCTACAGAACCGCATTGTGTGAGTGATCCGATTGTCAGCGCCGCGGGCTGCGGGATGAAGGGGCGAAAGGCTGAATGAATTTACAGTTCCCTTACCTGGCACCCACGATCAGCTCATTCCTAGTCAGGTCAAGGGTAAGCTGGGAGTAGTCTCTCACACCGGGCTGGGAGAAACTCGAGATCCATGGATGGAGTGCTGAGGGAAAGAGAAACAGAGAGAGAGTGAGAAACAAAGACAGCGAGAAGGAGATTTTGCACTTCAGAAGTAGTTTAACTACAGCATCCTCAAACAGACCATCATGCCTGATTTATACTTTGGTTGTGGTCTGTGTCACGCACCGAAAATAGCCGATGTACAAGCTCACAGCGCAAAAGCGGCATGATGCAAAGTAGGGATGTTAACAATTAATTTATAATCGATTAACTACCATTAAGAATTTAGTCGCCTAAAGTTATCGATTTCAATTCATTAAAAATGTATTCTTTTTTATTTTAATTTGGGAAAACCTTTTTTTTGGGGGGGGGGGGGGGGGGACTAGTGAAAGTTATAGATATGGTATGTGTGATATCAAAAGTGAGTTTACCATAATTACAGTAATTCTTAATCATATTTCATCATATTCAAGGGCTTTTGGAGAGAAATGAGACAGACTCCATAGAGCACTGCAGAGGGGAGGTGTGCGTGTCTGTGTCCAGCTGATGCTCGTTGATGCTCGTTAATGTTATATACATCAAGGCAAGTATGTTTCTGCACTCAGTTTCGGACAAGAATTTTTCTTTTGGTCCTAAAAAACGTTGCTTATCAATTAATCGGTTAATGCAAACCATTGTGAGCTTGTAGATCGGCTATTTTCGGTGTGCGACATCAGCACGCAAACCGGTATACATCAGGCTTTAGACCACAAGCGAAATGTCCTGACATGACATAAATAGAGGCCGATATCATCGTCATAGATTCAGTACATTGTGCTCACTGCGTGGGTGAATACTGCTGTGCTTCACAAACAGTGAACTGCACACTCGTTGTATTGTATGGTAAATTCTCCACTTGCTGGGAGTACTGTCAAAGCGCCCTTGAGCAAGTTCCTCCAGCAGCCTACAGCTGCTCCGAGGTCAGGACTGTACTCGGCAGTTTCGAGCGGTGCTCCTATGCAAGCGGTTTAAATCAGGTCGCTGCTGAAAAAAAGATCATACGTGCTCCGTCGCTTTTTCGTGTTTAACCCATTCAATCCGGGAACACGTCTGTGTCATCGGTGTCATTAGAAATAGCAGATCTTCAATCTTTGAAGATCAAAGATTGAAGATCTGCTATTTTTTTTTTTATCGTGAAAATGTTGTGCAAATCTTTTAATATGCATGTTGTAAAGCGAACATTTTTAACCCCCGATCTGTGGTTCTGGGGGGTCCCTGGAACAACATATTTTGAGATGGGGGGTCCGCGGCCAAATACATATCATTTTGGGTGGTCCTTGACATGGAAAAGTTCTGAGCACCACTGATATTATAGCAACTTAGAGATTTAGAAGACATTTGTAGAATCCCCGGAAGCAAAGATTTGAGCTACAAAAAAATTGCAGATCTACAAGCTCATAGCGCGGCATGAGCTTGAATATCTGCTATTTTAGAATAGCCTTTTTTTTTTTTTTTAATTAGCACAGATGCTTCCCCGGTCTTAATGGGTTAAATAATGGTTATAATGTGAAAAAAAAGAAGTGGGAGTCAAGTCAAGCTTTCTGGTGGCAGTTCAGCTGCGCTTGGCGGGACGTTGTGGGCCATACATGACTCTGGAGGTCTCCTGCGGAGTGGCACAAAGCTGTCCGGGCACCGCCGTCAGCCCCGCTGATCCCTAATACAACCTGACGACCAAGTCAAACACAGGCCCCCGTCCAGCATACGCAGCGCGAATCACAGCGCCTGTTTGACACTCGCCTTCACAAATCAAAACCATTTCCAAGCGTCAGCCATGGGGAGGCAAGGGGAAGTGGCCCGGCGGGGGGGGGGGGGTGGGGTTGTGTGAGCGGGTGTGCGGGTCCTATGGTGAGAAATAAAAAGTCTCTCCACGTCGGTCTTGTATACGACCCAGAGCGCGACCCTTTTAAATGGATTTCACCACATGAAGAGAGTCTACAGCACAGGGGATTTGCCATATTTTTTGCCTGGGGTAAATGGCTATAACGGTGGTCCTGGTTTAAATACCCTGACGGACATGCTTAGAAATGTAAGTGTCGGAACGCACTTGATGGCTTTCCGCGTTCAAAGGAGTGGGAAAGGATGATGTCACAAATATACAGTTCGCTGTAGTTGTTCAACCCCTTCATTTCCACCAAAAAATGCCAAGAAACAATAGTTCACACCCTCGTGTTAAAGGATCATTTCAACATTAACCCTGGTGTCCGTATTTTGGGCATGTCATTCAGGCAAAAGAAAAATTCGCAAAATGTTCGAAACAAATTAAAATCAAATAGATCTACAAGGCTATTTTGACTTTTATTTTAAAAACAATTTTATAGGGCTTAAGTGGTTAAGAGCCAAGATATCAAAGCTGTGATTAGAGGCATACATAACATTAGGGCGTAATACTGATAACCCTATTCATTATGGAGGCAGTCATCAAACATTTAAACCTTAAAAAACCTTAATCTCCCTTTAAACTTTAATGTGGCTGGAAGATGCTGAATGGCTCTGGCTGTGGGACTACACACACACACACACACACACACACACACACACACACACACACACACACACACACACACACACACACACACACACACACACACACACACACACACACACACACACACACACACACACACACACACACACATTGTGGAGAGAAAGTTGGTGAGTGAGCGCAGCATCTTTAGAAACAGTGTGTGGAGTTGATTGGGCTCCATATGTCCCTGTCATCTGGAGATGTCGTCCATAGAGGGAACACTAGAGTTAAGACTCATCATCAGACATATAACGTGCTGCTGTTACTGCTGCTACAGTACAATATGGCGTTCTATACAGTATATTGTGCACAACACCAGAACAGTCCTTGACTAAAGACAGTCATTTTGTTTTAACCCATTAAGCCCTGGAACGCATCTGTGTCACTTTTTGATTTGAGCTAAAAAAAACACATTATTTTACACTTTGGCTATTGAAAAATAGCAGATATACACGCTCATAGCGCGGCACCGAGTGCCGCGCTACGAGCTTGTAGATCTGCTATTTTTGAAAAGTCGTGAAAATGTGTGCAAATCTTTGAATATTATATTGTTTTAAAGCGAACATTTTTTACTCGAATCTTTGCTTCTGGGGGGTCCCTGGAACAAATATCTTGAGATGGGGGTCGGCGGCCAAATACATAATTTTGGGGGTCCTTGACCTGAAAAAGTTTGAGCACCACTGATATAGAAACATACGTTTTTTTTCCCCAGAATACTGCTGGGATTTAGAAGACATTTAGTAGAATCGGCTTCAGGTCTTAATGGGTTAAATACTTATTAAACCCTATATACTGTGTGTTGTATGCTTACAGGCCAGCAAGAAGGCGGCAGACATAGCCCTACAACACTAGAGAGAAGAACATGCTGTACATAAAATAATGTGCATGTGTGTCTGGGTTTTCCCAGCGGTACATCCAGATGGGAACAGGTATTTGTTGAAGAGAATGAACACAAATTGCTCAAATTGACCGCATTGTGTTTGTTCAAACACCTATAGGGGTTTAAATGTCAAGCGGCACCTCCAAAAACTAATTCACAACACAGCATTACACAAACATTTTAATTATACACAGCATTTTTATCAATAGCAAATCAAATCACACTGACATTTTAGAAACTGTTTTAAAAAGACGGGGTGCCGTGATTTTCAGTGACCCCCCCCCCCTAAAACATAATCATCAGGTATTATGGTTATACTAGGAGGAAGTTTTTTTCAAAAAAGTGTACAGAAAGTGTTAAAATTATGTTTTTATGTGGACACGCCTCCAGTTCATTAAGTATACCTCCTTCACCACCTTAGCACCACCCACCTGTGCTAGTCCCTCCTCCTCCTCATGCCCATACCTGTTGTGTTATGATAATGAGGGGGAGGGTATAATTTTACTGTGTCATTGAAGCGCTGTTTTTCTATTGGCACGTTTGACCCTCAAGATTTCAGCCTCCATGCAGGAAGAAACTCAAAATAGTCAGAGAAGACATAAAACACCATAAAAACACCACCAGGGGGCTTAATGAAGTTCTATCAACCTCATAGACACGTGAAAAACAGAAAAAGTGCAAAACCATGGCACCACCTCTTTAACAGGTACATGTGTAACTAAATGTTGCCGTCTACAATTTTTCATCAAACAGTCAAAAGAAAGCAATACAGTATTCATATGGTTTGTTGCCCATAATGTAAAGGAGTCAGTTTTGTACCCCAAATTATTGCCTTTGCATAGTCCATTTGATATTTGGCATTCTCTCTCTCACAGTTCATAAATATTTATCTTACAGTATGTACATGTGCTTATGCAACGTGCACGTTGCATAAGCACATGTGCACGTGCGTGCGCACACACACACACACACACACACACACACACACACACACGTATCCATCTCTCTCTCTCTCTCTCTCTCTCTCTCTCATCTCTCTCTCTCTCTCTCTCTCTCTCTCTCTCTCTCTCTCCTCTCTCTCTCTCTCTCTCTCCTCTCTCTCTCTCTCTCTCTCTCTCTCTCTCTCTCTCTCTCTCTCTCTCTCTCTCTCTCTGTGATGTGGCGTGCTGATGTTGAAGCCATATAAGGGCGGTCCGAGGAGAGGAGGAGGAGCCTCTGCATGTCTATCATCTGATTAATGGGCGAACAGCCCGAGCCTCGCAGGCGGAGACACGAGCAGAGGGGAGTCAGGGTCATTTTTCTCACAATCTCGTGTAAACACACCCTCTATCCAGTTCAAGATTATGTGTGCGAGCGCGTGCGCGCGTGTGTGTGTGTGTGTGTGTGTGTGTACTCATGTAAACGCTATGGTCCTCCTAAGTCCTAAAATGGTATAACCTATTAAAGCCCACTTTATCTCGTCCACTAAACAGTGTCAGAGGGGTCTTAACAGCCAGGGGCTGGGTGGGAGACTGGGGAGTCATTATGAAAGCAAGTTTTCATGGGACACCTCACGAGTATCTACGGTATGTTGACGGGCAAATGAAGAGGTATATACAAGCCGTTTGGAAAAAGACTGCACTGTTCAAGGATCAGGGTAAACAGGGACGTGCACAGATAGACTCTAGGTGGTGCTAGAGCACCTGCCCTTTGCCCTCTTGACCAGAAGTGCCCTTTTGAAAAAAAGGGTTTTTTTTTTTTTTTCAGTTTACAGCAGTGGTCTTCAACAGGGGGTCCGGGACCCCTAGGGGGTCCTCAGAGTTACTACAGGGGGTCCGCCAAATCTTTATGTGATATGATTTTTCTTTTTACCGTAACCACTCGAAACCTAGCATCCCTTTTCTGAGGAGAACTTTAGCCAAAAATAGCCGATCTACAAGCCCACAACGCCTCGCGCTGCGAGGCGTTGTGGGCTTGTAGATCGGCTATTTTTGGCAAAGAGGTATAGGTGTAGAGGGGAAAAAGAGCAGACCAAGTAAACAAAAAAAAGTATAATTTACTTGAGCACCTGCCCCTCAAAATGTCTGTGCACGCCACTGAGGGTAAAGATGACCGTAGGCTGAGGCTGAAAGATGAATAGAGGGGAGATGGTGAGGTAATGACAGAGGCCAGAGGTGCGGAGGAGGAGGACAGCTGTTGAGCAGTGGTGGAAAGTAACTACGTACATTTACTCAAGTACTGTACTTAAGTACAATTTTGAGGTATTTGTACTTTCCTTGAGTATTTCCAATTTCCAGTACTTTTACTTCTACTCCACTACATCTCAGATCCAAATATTGTACTTTTGCTCCACTACAATTATTTAATAAGTTTATAGTTACTAGTTACTTTATAGATACTAGACCATACCCGGTCGACGCATCCGTGGGGGGATATGCGCAAATGATCTGGCAACCAGGGAGGCGACATTGTTTCACACATAAACGCTAATAAGAAGCTGAGATTTGATGAAAGTGAAAAACGGGCTTCACAGTTAAGTTCAGATGGTAATGGTCAATGGCTGTGTGCAAAATCAGAGCAATTGGTCCAGCCACTGAGGAGAACCGGGTAGTGACACCACTACACACAGACACCACTACACACAGACAGACAGAGGTTACTAGAATTATAGTAGGATAAATTATTACATTATAAAACATACATTAACCACTTTAGCCCTATTTCATACCGAGGCTATTTGAAAATAGCCGATCTACAATCTCACAACGCGTCACGTTGTGAGATTGTAGATCGGCTATTTTCAAATATGTTAGTAATTTTACTTTTGGTACTTTAATTACATTTTGATGCCAATACTTTTGTACTTTTACTCAAGTAAATTTTGAATTCCAGACTTTTACTTGTAACAGAGTACTTGCAGTATTGATACTTTTACTTAAGTAAAACATTTGAGTACTTTTCCCACCACTGCTGTTGAGGTATAACTTCAGTCCGTACTACAACCTGCGGAAGTAAGCCGGTTCAATCAGGAGACACGTTTTGTGTGAGAATGAGGTTTCATTGAGCATGATTTGGCCTTAACCCCATCACAGATATATTACGGCTTTTATACTTATTCTGGAGAACATCCAGAAATAGAGTGGGATGCATTGTAAAGCGACAATTGACAGATGCTTTTAAGAAGTGACTTATTCTAGCTATAAAATAGGACCATTAAAAGAAAGAGGAGATGATGTAGACCATAAAGAACACGCCGCGGAGTGATGATAGATTAGGATAAAACGGCTCTCACTGAAGCCAACACGCTCCTTATAACAGCACAAAACAGGAGCTCCTAGCGCTCCGTTCAAACAGCTTAGCGCTGAGCGTAAATCATTCCAAAATTCCAAATGAAGATCATTATGTGCGGGTAAACATTTCCCACATCGTGAATATATCCCCGCACAGGCTTGTAAAAGAGACTGAGGGGCTAAATATGATTCAGGGGCAAGCAGAGACAAAGAGAGAGCGTGTGTGTGCGTCTGTGTGTGTGTGTGTGTCTGTGTCTGTGTCTGTGTGTGTGTGTGTGTGTGTGTGTGTGTGTGTGTGTGTGTGTGTGTGTGTGTGTGTGTGTGTGTGTGTGTGCGCGCGCGCGTGCTGGGGGAGTCGTGTGAGCCGTGAGCTTATTTACTCACGCTTGGGTGACAGCGAGGGTCTGTCAGTGACTGACATTTATCCTCCTGCTTACAAGTGGCTTTATTTGCTCAGCCAGCTCCCTCCCCTCATAACTGTCTGGCCCTGGGTGGCGGGCCGACGCAGGGACAATAAAAACCGGATGAATATGAAAGCCTCGCTCCCTCGCCGGTCGGACCCCGGGGCCCGGAGCCGGACTTGATGGACGATCATTGCGTTCCTTTTTTTCCCCGCCTTTGCAATCGGCGGGCAGACGGATTAATGCATTAGCTAGCGGGTGTCGTAGGTGATGGGGGGGGGTGAGAACAGTCACCAGGACATTAGTCTTCGGGGACAGGAATCATCTAACCTTTCCATCTTCTCGGGGTGTGACAGCTTTTAAACACATATGGCCTCTTCCCAAGCGAGTCTACGTGTCGACGGGGCGACGTTCAAGAGGCAGCACCGCGACCGGACTGTGAGTCGTTGTTTGTTCACGATGACGCTGGCTTCGGTGAGGTCAAAGATGGCAAACGCCAGTGAAATGGGTGAATGAGTCGACAGACAGAGGAGGAGGGAGAGAGAGAGAGGGAGACAAAACACTGGGTAGAAAATACACACATACACACGCACATGCACCAACAAGACATACTCTCGCACATGCGCGCGTAGACACACGCACGCACGTACGCACGCACACACACACACACACACTATCACACACACACTATCACACACACTATCACATAACACAAGCGCAAATCCAATCTGTTCCATCCGACCTGATGGAATGTGCGATTCCTTCAAGTTGGAGCACATCGGAATGGACATCCGATAAAGAAGCAATCTTTCCTTGATCTAATCCAGTGAGTTTGGAGCTGGAAGGTCAAACTCTCTGAGGGACAGATGGCGTCGGCCACTGGGGGTGTGATGGAGAATACAGATGAACAGAGTCAAACAGTGACTAAGCCCTCCCCAATTAATCCCGGCTACTTGAAATGCCTTTGATGCCCGTGTATGGTTTGTGTGACCCAAGAGAGGCTTTCAGGAAGATGAAACAAACAGCACCATTACAAACGACCCCGATCGGACGTTGGATAAGAAATTTGAAAAGCTAGAATGTGAAGATTCAAACGAGAGTTGCAGTTTTATTAGAGAGAGTGATGGATATCAAAGCAATTCCTCCAATCCCTTTCTGCGTCCTGACCGGAAACATCTTTTATCGACACACACACACGCACACGCACACGCACACACACACACACACACACACACACACACACACACGACACGACACGACAAGACTTCAATTACCTCTCTACTACATAACAAACCACTGACAAATAACCTTGGAATGTCACTCTTTTCCCCCCTTTAATAAAAAACAAAACATAACATAAGCTTTGCTTTTCTCTTTAATTCCAACAGCAAGGCTTGTTTGCTTAATTACTTCCAGCCCAGTAATAGAAAAATAAAAATCAACACAGCCTTTTGTAATTAGCATGATAATTGAGCAACGTGTTGATTTCCACCCCTGAAGAGCATCGCTGTTTAATGTGCTATGAATAACACATATTGTGCCAAAGTTAGCTGCCCATCAAGTTAGCAGCATTCCTCCACAGCTGATGATACACAGGTACGTAGCGTCTCGGCACATTTGGATTACACTCGTTTACAAGAGCGAGAGGTGAGAAGGTCAGTCGCACCTGTGTTTACAAAATGGATTATTGGACCATGTCATGAACACGCAATGCTGCCCGTCTGGCAATTTTGCACACTGGGAACAGTGCAATTATCACGCAATCGATCTATTTCGATTAATATAGAGTAACTTAACCCATTAAGACCTGGAACGCATCTGTGTCACTTTTTTCATTTGAGATAAAAAAGCATTATTTTACAATTTGGCTATTGAAAAATAGCAGATATACAAGCTCATAGCGCGGCACCGAGTGGTGCGCTACGAGCTTGCAGATCTGCTAATTTTGAAAAATCGAGAAAATGTTTATATTTATATTCTTTTAAAGCAACATGTTTAACTCAAATCTTTGCTTCTGGGGGGTCCCTGGAACAAAACATTTTGAGATGGGAGTCGGCGGCCAAATACATATAATTTTGGGGGTCCTTGACATAAAAAAGTTTGAGCACCACTGATATAGAAAGATGCGTTTTTTCAGAATACTGTTGGGATTTAGAGGACATTTGTAGAATCGGCTTCAGGTCTCAATAGTTTAAGTCGGCATGTAACATAGGATATATAAAAAAAAAAAAAACAA
>NC_139954.1:36569609-36624493 GCF_963454915.1 Gymnoscopelus microlampas | reverse complement strand
TGCCGTGCTGCCTCAGTGAAGCACATCTCTCTGGCTCCATCCCTGCACCCCCCCACCACCACGCCCATCCCATCCGTCCTTTTTACTCTGATGAAGGAGTCTTCGGGTCAGGGTCAGTACAGAGAAAAAGGGCCCGGGGATAAAGTGTAGTAGTACTGGGCAGACACAGGGGGAGGGGAGATGCTGTGGGGGGGGAGGGGGGGCAAGAGGGTAATAGGCTCCCAGTCAGCGTCCAGAAAAGAATGTCTGACTGTCTCTCACAAAACCGCCAGCGTAGCAACATACTCGCGGCCTCTGACAATTTGCCAGGGGGGCTGCTGTGCTCTGGGTGGTGTGGAGCGCACCTGTGTTCCCTTGATCGTGTGTGTGTGTGTGTGTGCGTGTGCGTGAGCGTGTGCGTGCGTGCGTGCATGTGTGTGTGTGTGTGAGAGAGAGAGAGTGCCAATGCATGTCTGGATGTATGCAGAGAAAGTTAGAGTGAGTTTAGGACGGCAGTGAAGCACGGTCCAAACAGACAAATATTTATGGTGTTTGCTGAAAAAGGGGATAGGGAGGGAGGGAGGACGGCTGGGGAGAATAAAGAGACAGCGAAAGAAAGAAAGAACGAAAGAACGAAAGAAAACAAGACAGTATAATAACAGTGTGGCCCCCCGGGCTTGATCTTGATCTTTGTAAGTTAGTATGTGTGAAGTTTGTGAAGGAAGCCCCACAAATCACCATGTGGTGTTCTGCTCTACGCAAGCTGGCTGCTTGTGGACATGTTTTAATGTGGTGAGGGTCCATATTTGCTTTGGCCAAATGGAAATAGTAATCTTTATACATTTTTCACCAATAATAACAAAAGTGCTTCGCAAGGACAATGTTGGTGGACGAGACATATACTGTACTTTCCCTCTCTTTATGAGCTCCACCAGGCATTTCCTGGTGCAGACAGTTCATTTTGCGTTCATATGGCCGGAAGTGGTTTTGTTTCACAACATCTTTTTTTAGGAATATACATACATTCTGGTCCGTGTTCTCGGCAGCTTTGCCTTCGGGCCAAGTGATAACATCGCAGCAAATTAGGTGGTGAGTGTGGAGATGGCCAAAGCCAAGTCATTTGCCTTGGTGCCTCTCCTTTATTCAAATAACCCATTAAGACCTGGAACGCATCTGTGTCACTTTAGATTTCTTTGGCTATTTTTTTTAAATCGTGAAAAAACTGTTAGGATTTAGAAAACATTTTAAGAATCGGACTCAGGCCTTAATGGGATAAAGTGGCAATAGAGGGTGAGCGGGGACCTATTTTCTGTTCCCCTTGCCTTTCTCCTGGACTATGAATCTGATATACTGACTGACAGGCCATCGGTGGCTAAGAGGCGAGCCCCAGAGGCATGCTAAACAACGTGATGGAGCACCATTCAACCGGCTGACTGATAGCATGCACACACAGCAGCACGGCTCTGATAGCACAGCCCAATTAGCCTCATTGTCATAATGAAAGGACAGCAAGACACAGACAGTGAGAGAAAGAGAGAGAGAGAGAGAGTGAGAAAGGAAGAGATAGAGAAAGTGAGAAAAATAATGAGAGAGAGGAGAAGAGAGCAAGACACACAGACAGAGAGTGAGACCGATATAGGGAGAGAGAGAGAGAGAGAGAGAGAGAGAGGGGGGTAGAGGCAGAAACAGAGGTTCTTCTTCCTGTTTCCTTTCCAGTCAAAGTGTTATCGCCGCCTCAAAGGAACATGACTTTTCACGTGCCTCAGAGAGCCTCGCTTCAGACAGCCCGGTGCGGCGCGGCGCGGCTAAACGACAGCGCCATTACCCAGACGGCGTGATAGAGGAGCGGCACAATGCATTCCTCTGACTATATACCGCAGAGGAGAACAAAAGAGAGAGAAGGGAGGAGGAGGAGTGATGGAAGGGAGGCAGATGAGCCATGAGAGAGAAAGTGATAGCGGAGGGAATGAAGGGGAGAGGGATTTGGAGGGAGGGAGGGAGGGAGGGAGGGAGGGAGGAAGAGAGGCCAGGGAGATGAGAAGAGAGAGAGAGAGAGAGGGGGGGGTAGGAGGAGTAGCTGGTGTGTAAAGAGAGGACTTGAGAAAGATGGAGGGGACGGTGATGATGACTTAAGAGCAGAGGTTCTCAAAGTGGATTTCAGGGACTCTTTGGGTTCCTTTAGGGGGGGTCTAAATCGACCCTTACAAGTATGTAACTCAGAGAGTGTACAAATGGAACCAAAATTTGGTTCCATTTGTACACTGTCTGAGTTAAGGCGAGACTTTGAAATGTCAAAGTTTGAGAACCATTGGACTAGAGAGCCAGACCGACATAATGGTTCGGCCATTATTAGCCTTTTTTTTTTTTACGACGACATCGTATCGTCGTGTATCGGCAATCGACCCCCTAAATCTGGCATCTGGTTGGGCTTTTAATGATGACAGTAGATACTGTGCTCACTTGTCTCACTTCAGGCATGGACCCATGACAGCCATCTGAGCTTGTTGTGGGTGAAGGTGACCCGCACGTTCAGATCCGTCTCACCCAGGGGGGGGGGGGGGGGGGGGGGGGGCAAAAACTGAGCCCAGCTCTCTGTTTAACCCATTAAGACCTGAAGCCGATTCTACAAATGTCTTCTAAATCCCAACAGTATTCTGAAAAACGTATGTTTCTATATTAGTGGTGCTCAAACTTTTTCATGTCAAGGACCCCCAAAATGATATGTATTTGGCTGCCAACACCCATCTAAAAGTTTGTTCCAGGGACCCCCCCAGACGCAAAGATTTGAGTTTTGTTCGCTTAAAAAAATATATATATACACTCAAAGATTTGCACAAATTTTCACGATTTTTCAAAAATAGCAGATCTACAAGCTCGTAGCGCGGCACTCGGTGCCGTGCTATGAGCTTGTAGATCTGCTATTTTTGAATAGCCAAAGTACGAAATAATGGTTAAAGTGGTCACACAGATGCGTTCCCGGTCTTAAAGGGTTAAATAGAGATAGAGAAACCTGAGTGAAAGTGTCTCGTTGCTATCCGTCACTTCTTCTGTACACACATGTCTGTCTGGGAGGAAGGTGCCTGTTACCTCCTCGTGGAGGTGACGTGGAGGTGGCTCGTTTCGAGGGGGGGGTTCGCTACCTTTTCGGCAACCTTTCTCCAATCTGATGTTTAGGCGTGACTGTCCACGCTGTTATTTGCGATAAGTGATTCGATCGGTTTTGCGTATTCCTCAATCTACCGTACATTGGTTGCCGTGGTGACAACGTAACAACAACTTAGGCGTAATGCTTATTAACTTATATACTCTATTGTATGATCGTGTCACTCACCGAAAATTGCCGATCTGCAAGCTCAACGTGAGCCTGCAGATCGGCTGCCTGCTTGGTCCTCATGCATTGAAGGAGGCATGAGCTTCAGCTTGGGCTCTCCCCAGGCTGGCAGAGGGAGAGTAGCGCCCAGGATTACATAGGCAATTGGCACTGGGTGAAAAAATATGGGTTACAAAATCGTGGGATAAAAATGATAAGAGATTGCAGATAGGCTGTACATTTCGTCAAGAGACACTGTGGTATGACGAAGTATACTGTAACTCAGGCTGTCCAGACTGAGTCGCATCTTTAGAAATCTGATTTGAATCATATTTCATAAGACCTTGGAATGCGATTCAAATCTGGAAAACAAATCCGATTCCAATCTGGATAGGCCAAAAATCTGATCTAAGCTGCCAGTCTAAACATAGATCCTCTCCGTTTAAACTCACCAATCTGCTGAGGTCCATAAACCCACTTTTCACCCACACACACACGCCTTTTCATCATACTTCTTATGTAACCAAACAAAAAGGCGGACGCCACACCGAGAGAACAACAACAACAACCACGTCGCCACCACCTCTGTTTCCAAGCTGTTATCAGCAGACCCACGGTGTTGTGTTGGAGTCAGCCAATATCGTCCTCCTCGATCGTACGTGTTGGCTGCAGGGTGTCATGGCTGTGGATGTGTGGGTTCGCGTGCCTCTGAACTCATATTTCATCTCTGTGGTGTCTGGAGCACCATGGGCAATCATACTGCTTTTGGCACGGACACACACACACACACACACACACACGTTTGTATTACTATACTTTTGAGGACATCAACATTTCAGGAAGCCGATTTTATCATTGATTTATGTTTTTTTGGGGGGGCATTTTTAACCGCAAGTCTAAAGCCGGAAAATAGCAGATCTACAAGCTCACAACGTGTGAGCTTGTAGATCGGCTATTTTCCGGTGTTTGACATCGCCGCACAACTAAGTATAAAATGGGAAAAATCTACAACCCGACCCCCTAAATCTAATCTCTAAAGGTCTAATCCTAAACCTAACCCCAACCTGAATCGTTTTCTAATTGTAAACGTATCTCTAAAAAACGTTTTTAAACCATAAAATAACAATTTCTCTTGTGAGGACCAAGAAAATGGTTCCTCACAACATCTATTTCTCGTATTCTACTGTACTTGTGGGGACGTTTGGTCCTCACAAGTATAGTAACACACACACACATACAAACACGCACGCACGCACACACACACACACACACACCCTGCTGTGTCTGCGGGGTGTGATGGAGCAGACAGAGATGTGAGTAGGTGTGGAGTGGGGCTGCGGGGGCCATCGTGGTGAGTTGGTGCAGATGGAGTCCGGCCTGATGGAGAGCTTTGATTCTCCCGTGCCTTAAGTACCCAGTTTATCTCCCCCACATCCTCGCTTCATCTGGAGGCGATGTGTATCAGTGTTGTTGACAACACACAACGCGACCACTCCACCATATACCTCGGGAGCATGTGTCACTGATAAAAGTGTGTCTCTCGGCCTGTTATGTCAGCGGGGTTTTCAACGTGTGGTCCGGGGACTCCCAAGGGGGACCTTCAGAGGGTTCCGAGGGGTTCCCACCAAAATGAGGAACAGATTATGTTAGATATAGTGTATAAGCATGACTATTCAGATCAGAGGTTTCATTCTTCTCTCCACCTACAGTATATACTGTAGACCAGGGGTCTTCAACAGGGGGTCCGGGACCCCTAGGGGGTCCTCAGAGGTACTACAGGGGGTCCGCCAAATCTTTGTGTGATATGATTTATTTTTTTTACCTTAACCACTTCAACCCTAGCATCCCTTTTCTAAGGAGAACTTTACCAAAAAATAGCAGATCTACAAGCTCACAACGCCTCGCGCTGCGAGGCGTTGTGAGCTTGTAGATCGGCTATTTTTTGGTAAAGAGGTGTTTGGTGTAGAGGGAAAAAAAGAGCAGACCAAGTAAACAAAGAAAGTTAAATCAGAAACACAATTTTATACAATATAGAGGGGGTCCCTGATTCATCTCTCTCTCAGCTTCCTTGGCCTGAAAACGTTGAAGACCCTTGCTGTAGACAGTTGTAGAATTCTGTGCTAAATCGAATGTAACAACAATACTATTCTCTTATGGGGTCCCGGCCTGGCACACAAAAAAGTCCCTATTTTGAGCATGTCATTACATTACTGTCAAAGAATTAAAAAAAAAAGTATAGTTCCAATGTTTGGAACTATAGTCCATAGCTGCCCCGCTTTGCGGCGAGATCAAAGCGTGTCATAACTCTCTCTCTCTATGGGTCTGGGTAAGCAGTCACGTAACTGCCAAGAGTCAATGAGGTGCTACAAAGTAAGGATAGCAGGTACACATGAAACCTAGCAACTGTCTAAAATAACATACCAACTACAGTAAATAACATACATAGCATCAGTGGACAGCATACATCTAAATACGTAACCGACATACTGTAAATCTGGATAACATAGTGTGAGGGGATGACGTGGAGGCTGAAGAGCTGAGTTTAAAGACAGCGGTGCACAATAACTATCGCAGTCTGAACTGACAGCAGTATGTGAGCTTGTAGATCAGCTATTTTTGCTATAAAGAATGCTACATGCCAAATTGGGGTTGAAAGTGATTAACCATTAAAGGGTTAGTTCAGATTTTTTGAGTATTTTCTGTAGGAAATACTTACCATTAATGTAGTGGTTGCAAAGGTATTAATTGATTGCCCGAGTCCCGTGGTCAGAGTTATGGTCCGTTTCTGATAAATATGAATGTAGTTCCGGTAGATTAGTAGATTTGGAGGGGGCCGCTCATTAAAAAAAAAAAAAAAAAAAAAACTAGCATCATTTGTATTGTTGACCTATTTCCACCATATAGAACAAGTTTCGTTCAATTTCGACCCCTCTGTCACATGGTACTATTTTTTGTGTCATATATTTTGTGCGTGAGTAGGCTTCCGCGGCGTAGTGATTCTGGACACAAACATTAATACCATGTGAAAGAGGGGTCGAAATTGAACGAAACTTGCTCTATATGGTAGAAATAGTTGAACATTACAAATGACGCTAGTTTTTTAAATTAATTTATTTTTAATGAGCGGCCCCCACCAAATCTACTAATCTACCGGAACTACTTCATATTTATCAGAAACGGACCATAACTCTGACCACGGGACTCGGGCAATCAATTAATACCTTTGCAACCACTACATTAATGGTAAGTATTTCCTACAAAAAATACTCAAAAAATCTGAACTAACCCTTTAAGACCTGAGGCCGATTCTTACTAATGTCTTCAGTTTTCTTTAAAACGTATGTTTCTGTATCAGTGGTTCTCAAACTTTTTCATGTCAAGGACCCCCAAAATGATACGTATTTGGCCCGCCGACCCCCCATCTCAAGATGTTTTGTTCCAGGGACCCCCCCAGAAGCAAAGATTTGAGTAACAAATGTTCACTTTAAAGAATATATATATTTTCAAAGATTTGCACGAATTTTCTCGATTTAAAAAAAAAATAGCCAAAGTGTAAAATAATGCTTTTTAGCTCAAATCTAAAAATCCCCAACTCCTTAATGGGCTAGTTTGCAAACACGAGAACTTGTCTATAACATGTGTGTCACATGTCACATGTAGTTGGATGGGTGTGTGGATTGAGATGAAATAACGAAGAGAAAATATGCATGAAATAACTGACTTTGAGGTTAAATGCGAACGCTATGGGGGTGGCAGTTGCCATCATCCCCTGCGGGACCCCAAACGTCGCCCTGGTTCAATCAAAGTATCCCAGGGTGTAACCGGAACAGCTTAAAATGCAGAGGACGGTGCGCACCGCCTCTTGATCCTGGAGGCTCTAAACTCACACTGACACACATTGGCAGGATTAAAAGCCAAACCCTGACATGCATCATGCACATGCACCACTTCAATTCAATACATGAATGGAACATTCACGCGCGCACGCACACACTCACTCACTCACTCACTCACACACACACACACACACACACACACACACACACACACACACACACACACACACGTTTGTATTACTATACTTGTGAGGACATCAACATTTTAGGAGGCCGATTTTATGATTGATTTATGATTTATTTTGGGGCATTTTTAACCGCAAGTCTAAAGCCGATAAATAGCAGATCTACAAGCTCACAACGTGTCGCGCTGCGACACGTTGTGAGCTTGTAGATCGGCCATTTTACGGTGTGTGCCATCGCCTCACAACTGAGTATAAAATGGGAAAAATCTACAACCCGACCCCTAAACCTAACCTCTAAATGTCTAATCCTAATCCCAACCTGAATATTTTTCTAATTGTAAACGTATCTCTAAAAAAAATTCAACCATAAAACAACAATTATTCCAGGAAAATGGTCCTCACAACGGCTATTCCTCAAATTCTACCATACTTGTGAGAACGTTTGGTCCTCACAAGTATAGTAATACACGCACGCACGCACGCACGCACGCACGCACGCACGCACACACACACACACACACACACACACACACACACACACACACACACACACACACACACACACACACACACACACACACACACACACACACACACACACACACACACACACACACACACACACACACACACACACACACACACAAACCCACACAGCACACCACCATCATCACCATCACAACACCATCTTTCAATCCTCCTGGGCCCGGCCCCCTCTGCCCTGCTCCAGGTGAGCAAGGGGCAGCGCTTCAACAAACTGCTATAAAACGCTCATCAATCACGGAGGCTAATCTTCAGGTTCTCGCTGACACCTTCATTGTGCCCCGGCCTTTCTATATGGCTGCCTCCGCATAAAAAGGACCCCGCGTGCAGAGGCCCTTTTGACGGGCCAGCCGTGCAATGCACCTCCTCGGCCTCAACCCGACCGTGAGAGCCATTCTCAAGTGGCGGCGCCCTTTGAAGTGAGGCACCGACATGAGGTTCCGACTAATCTGGACATCTGGGGACCAAGCTGAGGGCCACGACGGGTGAATGGAGAGGTAGAGCACCCCCCCCCCACCCCCCCCAGCGCATAGGTGATTATATGCACATGACTTTGAGACGGAAAGTTGCTGTTTCTACCTGGCTGGTGTAAAGTAACTTTACTCAAGTACTGTACTTAAGCTTACAGTTTTGAGGTATTTTTACTTTACTGGAGTATTTCCAATTTTCTGTACTTTTACTTCTACTTTTACTCCACTGCAATTATTTGAAAACGTTAGTTACTAGTTACTTTGTAGATTTTGATTATTATTACAAAACACACATTACACAATTCAGCCCTATATACATTTCGGCCATTTGAAAATAGCCGATCTACAAGCTCACATTGCGTCGCGATGCGACGCAATGTGAGCTTGTAGATCTGCAATTTTCAAAATAGGTTTTATACATTTTATAAATTTGAAAACTTTCTGTTTTCTGCACAATGAGCACTTTCTACTTTTGGTACTTTTTGATGACAATACTTACATCATAAGTGTACTTTTACTCAAGTACATTTTGAATTCCGGACTTTTACTTGTAATGGAGTACTTCTACATTGCAGTATTGATACTACAATACATTTGAGTACTTTTTCCGCCACTGCTTGTGCAACGTGTGAACGTTAAAAAATCATACGACGACGCATTCTGTTTTCTCCACACATGAATCTCCGGTCCCCTGACAATATTAGCAATTGTGTTTATATTACAGGTTTGCGATTCCACAATGATGAAAAGAGCCCGTCTCGGAGTATAGCTGAGATCTTTGTGATGCATTTCCTCTGGCTGAAACCCAGGTGTATAATAAGCCTACTGTAATACATGGCCACAGGACAGAGAGGGGAAGAGTGTCGGAAAGCAATACTTTACTGTAATAAAAAACAAAACAAGACGGCATGAAGAACCGGAGGAAATGTCTATAATATATTTTCGGAAGGGGGTTTGGCTGTGATTTCCAATCAGACAAAACCACTGTCGGCTACCACTTCAATTTAGGCGTTTCTTTCTTTCTGATTCCCTCTTTCTTTCTGATTCCCACTTCTTCTTTCCATTTTTCTTTCCCTTCAATCTTCACCACAGGTAAAACATTTTGTTTTTAACCCATTAAAACCGGGAACGCATCTGTGTCATCTTTTTATTTGAGCTAAAAAAAGCATTATTTTACACTTTGGCTATTCAAAAATAGCAAATCTACGAGCTTGTAGATCTGCTATTTTTGAAATATCTTGAAAATGTGTGCAAATCTTTGAATATATATATTTTTAAGCGAACATTTGTAACTCAAATATTTGCTTCTGGGGGGTCCCTACTCCCTGGAACAAAATATTATGAGATGGGGTCCGCGGCCAAATACATATAATTTTGGGGTCCTTGACATGAAAAAGTTTGAGAATCACTGACATTTTAGTTTTTCAGTTTAAAAAAAAATGGATTTAGAATACATTTTGTAGAATCGGCCTCAGGTCTTAAGGGGTTAAAAAGGGACAAAAACAAGACATAAATACACATCAATTCTGTGTGTGTTTACCCTTCATCCCACCATATCTACTGTATCAGTGACTCCCTGCAGGTTCAAACAATCCTGCAATCCTGTCCCATTTCATGGCATGTTGTTTGTTAGCTTGTGCCACAGATGAACAGACTCGATAGGATAGCGATTAGCGTTGTCTACTGCGCCCAATGTTCTCTGTCTATCGACATCTTTCCCCACGTCATTATTTTAGCTTCTTCTTGACCTGTGTGGGTCACACAGCATGATATTTGAGTTTTTCATAATCGCTATTAAGACACATTATCTTGCAACCTTCACCCATTTTCTCAAAAAACTTTCAATACAAAACAAATCTTCAAACTACATTCACAAAACCCCTGACTCTTCTGGCACAATCAAACGATCGCCTCAAATCCATTTGTGCTAAAAAATCAAACAATGCTTTCAGGTCAAACAAACAATACCACTACGGAGCATTCATTAGACGCTACTTCAAAACATTGAGAACACAGCGCCCAGAGCCTGTAATCACTACTTAGTATAGTGAATAATATATAACTGTAAGTACTGCCAGCAATATAGTATTGAATATCTGTATATTCAGCACTTGCATAAAAATACAGTAAGCCCAAAAGGCACATTACTGTAAACTCAAAAACATTGTGCTACTACTAAATCAAAGGAGATGAGAAGCTCATTCTATTTGCTATGCAACATTGTCTCTTGCCAGGCAACAGGGAGGAAAAAAATCCTCTTGTATGCCGGATCCAGCCTTGATAACACTCCGCAACTACAGTAGCTCACCACAGGCCAATCAATTCCATTCCCACCATAAACCTTCCACCCACCAAAACTCTTCTACTGGGTTGAGAGAATGGCTGTACAGTATGTTGGAAGGCTAACATTTATTTAATGTAGTTGTGCTCAACATATGTTCAGGAGTAGAGACCACCCTCTGCTTATCACGGCCACTCCCCGTTCTCAATCGCTTCCCTATCTACCACACCTACCTTCATTCATTAGCCACTCCCCATTCACAATCACCCGTATCCACTACACCTGCCTCCACTCACCACAGCCAATCCTTGTTGCAATCACCACAGTATAAATGCAACTTGTGAGATCAGCTATTTCGACTATTCATTGCTTTCAAGTTTGTCGTCCTCCTTCCACCCCAACCTCCTCCGTCGGCCTCGATTCTCGCTCTCCTTCCTTCTGTCTCTATTTTTCTAGGAATTCTGGGAACAGTGACGGAGCAGAGACGACCGACTGCTCCCCGAGTAGAGCAACGATGGCCGTCAGCTCCTGAGACTACACCCCCACCCTGAGTCTCGCCCTAACCTTGGGTTTCTCATCACGTTCCACATTCATCTCATTACGTTTCAATACATTGTTAAACTTAAGTAGAGGTGTGGTCTCTTACTAGTGAATTGCTGGTTGTTGGTGAACCAACTGGAGTATCTGGACACCACAGTTCAATCTGAATTGTCCAAAACCATGACATAAGACAGGTTACACTGCCTGCTGATAATCCTGCTGCTCACACTCAAAACTAAAAATCCTGAAAAAGAAAATCTCCTCCTCCTTTGCATCCCAGATTGTTTCAATCCATTGTTGGTATCAACATTCAATGCATCTATGACACCTGTGCACTCTGAGCTGAGCTTATATTCTGTCCATTTGGTTCCATCACATCATTAGAAACAAGTCTAAACTATGTTGCGTCGTTGTGTGTAAACCATGGTCCATGACAACTGTGTTGTAGTTGTGTTTAACCTTTGTCGCCCGTGTTTACCACTTTGCAACGCCAAGTGCATCACAGTCCAAAACCGTTTAACCTCATGAAACCTAGCATCCCTATTCTGGGGCGAACATTCGGTGAAAATAGCCAATCTACAAATAGATTCTGCAAGTACATTTGGTGTGGAGGGAAACAAAACACACACACACACACACACACACACACACACACACACACACACACACACACACACACACACACACACACACACACACACACACACACACACACACACACACACACACACACACACACACACACACACACACACACTGGGGGGGACCCCGGTCAAATAAGTATATAGGGTTTAAGTGTTGCCAAAAAAAAAAGTCTTGCAAAAAGATTGATTCATTTGACAAATGGGGTCAGGCCACTGAAGATTTGGTTCAGAGAATGGGGTTTAGTGTTTTAGCAATTTAGAAAAACTGTATTTAAGCTGGTGCAGAGATAACTGCTTAGCTGTTTATCTCCCGAAAATCTGTGTTTGCGTGCGTGTGTGCATGCTTGTGTGTGTGCGTGCATGTGCATACAGCATATTTGAGTCCATCACCAGCTGTGTACATCAGTACACAGCATCTCAGACACGCAGTGATATGAAAAGGCAGGCAGGTTGTAAGACTTGTCTATACAGGGAGCCGTCCCTTACCGAGACACACAGGAGACATCTCTCCCGTCTTCCTTCCAGTGCTGCACAAAATGTTCAAACATGGCAGTAACAACACCTGCGTGCGTATTACCATATCAACCGGACCACAACCACTTGAAAAGAAAAGTCTGTTAAAAGAACTATGCATACCCAAGCAAGTTTGAAGATGTGTACAAATAAGCCTTCTTAGGGGTTCCTGTGTAACGTTATGCATCGGCAACTTGACAGGACCTTTGGTCTACACGAATACCACACAAAGTGGATGCTTCCTTATGTTTACACTCTCAAAGTTAAAGCTGCAAATCCATAAGATATATGTTCTACATGGCACTCAAACGCTCAAGGGCTGACATTTCTACTGCTGAGCTAAGAGACGGAACATTGACTCGGGAACAGGAGATATTGCACTTTGAGCTTCAGCCAATATACCTCTTGTCAACGAGCATGTGGTTCCTACCCGAACACAGCAGGTTCTATGTCTTGGTACAGTGGGTTTCAACCCTTTTCGTATCAAGGTCCGTTATTTATTCGGCATTTGAGCCTGCACGGACCCCCGTTTCATGAGATTTAGACTCTCAGACCCAAAACATTGAATATTTTGTTGTCGTTGGATACGATTTTGTCCACAATTCCATGCTGTGTTGATGTTGGTACCATAGGAGAGATCACAGGCCAACGTTGATCAAAATAACAATTGTTTAATTAAGTCTTGCAGATGTTTAACAATACTTTAACTCTTGTGAGCGTAAAATGAAACCAAATGGACCCGTAAGGGTCCATTTGGTTTCATTTTACGCTCTCAAGAGTTAAATATCTAATACTGTTACTGTTTCAACCAATAAGCCGTCTTAACAGCAGTACCAGCCAATCTGCTTTCAGCTTACTGAGCTTTGTCCATCCTATCGACCAATCTCCCTCCAACGTTTGCCCCGCCCTCTGTTGCTATGTAGACTCTTGACATTCTTGACGGAACTCTTGCCTCCATAGTAGCCTATATTTACCAACTCTCCATCATTTAGCCAGGGGACCACCTGGAACCCCCTCAAGGACCACTGGCGGTCCCCGGGGACCACTGGTTGAGAAGCACCGTCTTAGTAGAAAAAGACCACAGCAGTTGCGTTAGTTTATAGGGGGAGGTGATGATGTTCTCACCTTGGACGGACACCTTGGGGTGCTCTCTCTTGGCGCACTCGGGTCGCGACAGGGAGGGGTCCGCCGCCAGCAGCGAGGGGGGCGGGGTCAGGGTGGCGGGCAGCGACGACGGGGTGTTCTGGGAAAGCGCGGAGGGGAGGAGGACGAGGACGAGCAGGTGCAGGCCGGCCACAGACGAGGGGGCGGAGTCCCGCGAGGGCGCGGTCATGGTGGTGACGAGCTCTCTCCTCTCTAGCTGCCAAGGTGGGCCTCTGAGTTGTAGCTGTGAGAGAGAGAGAGAGAGAGAGAGAGACAATGAGACATGGATTTTAACCACTTTAACCATTATTTTATACTATGGCTATTCAAAAATAGCAGATATACAAGCTCATAGCGCGGCACCGAGTGCCGCCCTATGAGCTTGTAGATCTGCTATTTTCTTTTTAAATCATGAAAATGTGTGCAAATCTTATACTGTTTAAAGCGAACATTTGTAACTCAAATCTTTGCTTCTGGGGATTCTACAAAATGTCTTCTAAATCCTAACAGTTTTCTGAAAAACGTATGTTGCTATATATCAGTGGTTCTCAAACTTTTTCATGTCAAGGACCCCCAAAACGATATGTATTTGGCTGCGGACCCCCCATCTGAAAATATTTTGTTCCAGGGACCCCCAGAAGCAAAGAATTGAGTTAAAAATGTTCGCTTTAAAACAATATATATTCAAAGATTTGCACACGTTTTCACGATTTTTCAAGTGCGCCATCCATTATAAGGATAAATCTACCCTCTTGGGTCCTTTTCTCGTTGTTTCGAGAATGAATGGAATATTTTAATTAATGAGAATTGCCGTGGCCCTTTTGTTGGAGCTGTACGAGGAGAAGTAAACCTGTTCAACCCAGTTCCTCTTCAATTTGGTATTTCAGATAAATTGGGTTTACTTTCTCTTTTTTCAAAAATGACAGATTTTTTTTCCTCTTCCACAACCCTTTATATTCCAAGAGACCCACTTGAGAACCGTGTTCGTGTCTCATATATTTTTATAAAATCATAATAACGGTGCAGTACAAAAACTATTATGTACCCAAGGGAAGGAATGGGAAAGAAACAAAACAAAGAAATAACAAGGTCAAGCGTAAATATACACCCAATTCCTACCATCCTCCCTGCTGACCTCCCTCATAATTGCTTTCATGAAATATCCGAGACACTTTATGGAGGATGCTTCTGAACTTAAGCCCCATGGGTTAAGGTTTAAATGCCTGATTCATACTTGGTATACGTGTCACACACAGATCTACAAGCCCCCATGTTGTGAGCCTGTGCACCGGCTATTTTCGGTCAACTATAAGTATGTAAGTCATCCTTTTAGACAAAGCCAAGAGTTAGCCAATAGAAAGACATGTCATGGTGACTGTGAACTTTTATTCAACAGAGAGAGAGAGAACGAGAGAGCGAGACTGAGAAAGTAAGTTCCAGAATAAATGTAAGGACTAACAATATAACCTGAAAGTTCTACATCTATAGGCTTTGGAGAGGAAAAAAAGTGGCCTTTGAGTCACTTCAGAAACCATTTCTCCTTTCAAGGCGCTCCCGTACTAAATTCCTAAGGGAATGGGGGGGGGGGGGGGGGGGGGGGGGGGGGCTTGGGCACAGAAGGTCATGTCGATAGCGAGGGAAAAGAGAAGGCGATTGAAAGGCGTATAATCCTTGAAGTCAAGCCACAACATCTGTAAGGTGAAAGACATAGAGGAGAGGTTATCTGAGTGTGGCTTTAAGGGAGAGACAGGTCGACCAGAGAGATGTGGTGCACTGTGGGGGGATTGGAGATCAGAAGAGTGAAGTACAGTAAGCCTGCAGAGAGTGGGAAAAAAACTAAAGAGAGAATGAGATGGACCATGGAATGGTGGAAAAACACTGGAGACGAGCAGCGGTGGAAACAGTACTCAAATGTTTTACTTAAGTAAAAGTATTCAATACTGCAATGTAGCAGTACTCCGCTACAGGTAAAAGTCCGGAATTCAAAATTTTACTTGAGTGAAAGTACAAAAGTATTGTTATCAAAATGTTCTTAAAGTACCAAAAGTAAAAGTACTAAAATGTTTGAAAATAGCAGATCTACAAGCTCACAACGCGTCACGATGCGACGCCTTCTGAGCTTGTAGATTGGCTATTTTCAAATAGCCTAGGTATAAAATAGGGCTAAAGTGGTTAATGTATGTTTCATAATATCATAATTTATATCTGAAAGGTAACTAGTAACTAACGTTTTCAAATAATTGTAGTGGAGTAAAAGTACAATATTTGCCTCTGAGATGTAGTGGAGTAGAAGTAAAAGTATTGGAAATACTCAAGTAAAGTACAAATACCTCAAAAAAGTACAGTACTTAAGTAAATGTACTTAGTTACTTTTCACCACTGGAGAGGAGCCTTCAGCAGTCAGCGACTGACCCCTGACCTCCCCCCCACCCCCGAGATAATTACTTAAATTGTGCAATTAAACTTTGGGAGTTCATTTAACGGCTGATTAACATTGGGAAATGGAATGCGATTGTGAGGTTCAATGGGGCACGAGTTTCCATGAGTCGAAAACGAAAGACCAGAGCCGCTAGTATCCACTTAAAATCTACGACTTCCTAGACACCCTGTGTTTGGGCTGGGAAAATGTCTGCACAGCTATTTTCTTAGACCCCCTCGCCTCAGTCATCCTTGTTTTATTATTGCATTTACTGTAAGTTTAAGTCTGTTAAAGTCCAATGCAGATACATTCATAAATAAGTCTAAGTACTTATATCTAACTCCCTCCAAAAAACGAGTTTAGATACAGTATGTATGCCAGCAGATCCATTTTGCACGCGCGCACACACACACACACACACACACACACACACACACACACACACACACACACACACACGCACACGCACACGCACACGCACACGCACACGCACACACACACACACACACACTCCTTTTGCTTCCTGAGTAAATGCAATCTCCTGCAGACATAACGTATGAGCGCGTGGCACCGGGCTGAAAACAAGCAGTTCATCATCTCCCTCCTCCCGTGCGCTCTTTACAGTGTTAGCTTAGCCAGGTGTAATATCATTAAAGTAGATTAAAAACCGAGCGCATCACATTTGTGTGCGCTCACTTTGGTGGGGTTAGGTCTCCGTGTAGTGTTTTTCTCACTAATGCTCCGATCAATAACAAATTATTAGCTTGGTTGAGTTGCAAATCAACCATATTGCCTCGCAATCAATTACACAACCCCCCCCCCACCTCCCCACACACACAGACAAACACACACACATACACACACACACTACAGCCGGTAACCAATTAGGGAAATGCACTGAGTGCTGGTGTTTGTCAATGCAGTACAGTGGAGTCAACAGGGCCCTTGGCTTCTGCCAACAATGGTCCAGTTGATAGAGCGTTCAATGCACTCCAAAGTCAGCTTGACTCAGCTGAGGTTGGATGGAGCTCAAATTTAAACAGCACTCACGGGTTCACTGCCATTGGTGGGGTTGACACACAGTACTGTGCAGGGCCAGGGCCACACAAAAGTAAATGAACAACACTCTCCTCCTGTCAACAACAGCGTGCCTCGGAAGAAATGTTAGTCCCCCCCCCACGCTGCTCCCAAAAACCAGTGGAGCTGCACAACAGTAGAAGACTGTGTGACCGTACTGGCCATTTAGAAGGCGAATTGTGTGTGTGCGTGTGTGTGTGCGTGTGCGTGTGCGTGTGTGTGCGTGCGTGTGTGTGCGTGCGTGTGTGTGTGTGTGTGTGTGTGTGTGTGTCTGTGTGTGTGTGTGTGTGTGTGTGTGACCTTGGGATATAACTGTCAACTTATTATTGGGCCACGTTCACAAACTTGTGCTCCGTAGCCTGCAATTGGGAGGATATTGCAAAAGACAAATGCAAAAACAAGTTGGCCAAATACTGTTCTGTCTCAGCTATCATGGGCAGTCTGTCTATCTGGAGAGGACGTTGTATATCCTTGAGTAGCTAAGGGGGGGGGGGGGGGGGGACAAAAATCTGTCAAATTTCTGCTGTAGTAGTATGTCATCAATGTGTTTCCTCTGTGTGTTAATGTGCAGCAGCTGTATCTGGTTTGACCGTAATGTAACCTTCTTCTGATCTGTGTTTGGATCATAGACTGTATAAATGAGATGGACAAACCCCCTCCGCTGCTTTCTACAGACCGAAAATGAATCCTTTGCTGCAGACTGTGGCTCCGCCATCTTTCACTACGCGTCAGAATGAGTTCAGACCATTATTGGTTGGGTAACTTGTCAATCAAGAGCGGGGGGCGGGGAATGAATGCTATTGGTTGTGTAGCGTGTCAATCAAATCATCCCGCCCCTCCTAGAGAATAGCCTACTTTATCGTCAATTTTATAATAAATAGAACCATAATTTAGCAAAACGCATATCCTGATGATTGAAAGGAGACTTTAAACTAGCGACTGGAAGCATATAGAATTTATGACAATTTTTATTACAGTAAGAAAATCGAGTCTGAAAGTTGGTAAAAACCCATCGGCTTGCGTTAAAATAAATTCTTTCTGAACTCACAGGTCGGCACGGGTGAAACAGCGCCTCTCGCTGGACATTTACTAAACATCCGGGTTGGCCTCATAGTAAATATCTCAGCCTTGCCCCTTGGTTTGGATCTATCGTGTGTGTGTGTGTGTGTGTGTGTGTGTGTGTGTGTGTGTGTGTGTATGTGTATGTGTATGTGTGCGTGTGCGTGTGCGTGTGCGTGTGCGTGTGCGTGTGCGTGTGTGTGTGCGTGCGTGCGTGCGTCTAAGGTCCCACTGGCCAGTGCCCCACTTTCTTGGTTTCAGGAGGAAACTCATCGGGAAATTTAAAACCTGTTCCGCTGGTTTTGGGGTCTGGTCAGATTGGCCAGATCTGAACAACCTCTGTGTCCGCACTGGAGTGTCCCTGGAGTGGGTGTGGTCTGACTCAGGGACTGAGGGTCTCAGAGGACATTATAACTGACCCCCTCGTCCAGGTCAGGGCAGGACAGTCGCCTACTGTTTGCTGGTCAACGTCACTCCAGGGGAAACTCGCTTGTCTTCCCTTTACTGATCACTCTGTCTCAGACTCATTCCTTAAGAACACTGCACTGCAACGAGGACATAATAACTTTCACAGTAAAAGCCAGACTACAAGTCCGTCCCACCAGACTCAATCTTCTCAAGCACCACAGCACAGAACAGGGCACTGAAACACTGCCACACATCTTGAATGGCTATTATGCATACAGAGAGTTGTACATATAGCACGCCATGACAGAATAGTGGAACTCATAGCAAATGACTTTTCAAAATGTGAGAAAACATTCCCGTGTCATTCCATCCACGTTTCATCTCTGTGATAACCCAGACATCTTTACATCTTTGACAGCTAATACACCAGACGTTGTTGTGTGTGTGTCTGTATTCGAGATAGCATGCACCTTTGACCCTAGCCTTGAAGAAGCTGTTATGACCAAGGTCCAATCACGTCTACATACCATCTCAGAGCTGGGCTCTGAGATGGTATGTAGACTATTTGTTTTTATATTTGGCAGCCAGGACATATATATACACCCACCCACATACTGGTTGTCAGTGGTGGAAAAAGTAATCCAATGTTTTACTTAAGTAAAAGTATCAATGCTGCAATGTAGAAATACTCTGTTACAAGTGAAAGTCGGGAATTCAAAATTGACTTGAGTAAAAGTACAAAAGTATTGGTATGAAAACGTAATTAAAGCACAAAAGTAGAAAGTACTCATTATGCAGAATGTCCCTTTTCACAAGTTTTCAAATGTATATACATCTTTTGAAAATAGCAGATCTACAAGATCTTGTAGATCTGCTGTTTTCAATTGGCTGAAATGTATATAGGGCTGAAGTGGTTAATGTATGTTTTGTGATAATAATCAAAATCTAGAAAAAGTAACTAGTAGGCCCAACTAAAGTTTTCAAATAATTGTAGTGGAGTAAAAGTACGACATTTGCCTCTGAGATGTAGTGGAGTAGAAGTAAAAGTACTGAAAATGTGTGCTGTCTCTGCTATAGCTGGCAGCGGAGACGCTGTTACTGTAATTATACCCATAGAGTGACATGCTTATTGTATCATGAAGACATATGCCATGATTTTGTGAATGTAGCCATAGCTGTACCTTTAATATTTGTGTTCTTGTATGCTTTCCTTTATGTGGACATGAATACATTATTAATTGTTAAAATGTGTGTGTGAGACTCTATATTCACTCATTATGAGTGAATATTAAAACGAAGCATGAACAGCAAAAAGGCTTTACGGAATAAAAAGGTTAATTTTGGAATCTCGTATTAAACTGGAGCACTTCATTCCTTTTGGTGTTTTACTTCAGATGTTATAAAAACTGAGCTCTGCAGCTGTTTTACTTGAGATTATTTAAATCATTTACGGTTTATTGATGCTTTTGTTTTGTAGTGTAATTTATGTTGTAATCTCTGCTAGTTGCTTCCTTAGCCAGGGCTCCCTTGCAAAAGAGATCTAACGCCTGGCTAACCACTTAAACCCTATCTGAGTCCCTCAGGTATCTATCCTTGGCCCACTCCTTTTTTCACTCTACACAGAATGTCTTCACCGCTGATCTGAAAGCTACGTTTGTGACGCATTGTGAACTTTGTAGTCTATTCGGCTGGTAGGCTATTCAGCTATGCTTGCCAAATATTCGCCTCAGGATAGGGACGGGTTCATGAGGTTAAGTAGAAATAAAAAATCTAAATTATAGAGCGAATAGCCTTAAGTCACGTTCAATTGCTGAATCCTAAAAGCACACTCCTACAAATCTCCTCATAAGTCAAAGCGCTGGACTGGACAGCGAGGAATGCTGGAGATAAGCAGAGATAAGCAGGGAACTGCCCGACCTGTCAGCTTGGCATCGACACACAGGGATGGAGCTGTGCCGTGAACAGCAGAAAGACAAGTGTGTGTGTGCGTGCGTGCGTTCGCGTGCGCATGTGTGTGTGTCCACCACTGGCTGTGTAGTCATTACACATGCACGCACACACGCACGCGCACACACACGCACACACACGCACATGCCGCACACACAAATAGACAGGAGCTGGCATAATGGCATATGCAGATACTATAGGTAGTGGTACAGTATACAAAACTCAAGAGGGACTTATTTGTTAGACCTATACACAGCAAGATAGTATGAACTGAAGCTATAGCAAAATACAGCTTTGAACAGCTGGTCTCTCTCCCTATACTCGGTCAAGGTCAGGCACAGTATACCAACTGCTGTGTGTGTGTGTGTGTGTGTGTGTGTGTGTGTGTGTGTGTGTGTGTGTGTGTGTGTGTGTGTGTGTGTGTGTGTGTGTGTGTGTGTGTGTGTGTGTGTGTGTGTGTGTGTGTGTGTGTGTGTGTGTGCGCGTATGTTTCTTCAGTGGGGCCACTCTAAAGAGGCCCTGACGGAGCCTGTCTGATTCCTCCTCAAGCTGTGAGCAGGATTAACGACTCAGTGTTCTCACTTAAATCCATACCACTGGGGGGACATGTCCCTGTCCACACACAGACGCCAGACACTCCATCAGTTAGTCTCACACACACACACACACACACACACACACACACACACACGCAACACACACACACACACACACACACACACACACACACACACACACACACACACACACACACACACACACACACACACACACACACACACACACACACACACACACACACACGCAACGCACACACACACACACACACACACACACACACACACACACACACACACACACACACACACACACGCAACGCACACACACACACACACACACACAGTCAAACATCCTGCCAGAAAGACTCAATTGTAGGTGGAGGGTGTTCAGTGTTTATGGGAAACCTGTCAGGATTGGATTATTGGATGACCAGCAGGCGTGTCTCTTTATCAATAGCTCTTCATCATCAGTGTGGAGAGAAACTTACAGTCAGTTGAGGAAAGTAACTAAGTACATTTACCCAAGTGCTGTCCTTATTTACAATTTTCAGGTACTTCGACCTTACTTGAGTATTTCCATTTTGTTCATACTTTTTACTTCTACTCCACTACATCTCAAAGGTAAATATTTGACCACTTTAGTTACTATGGTTTGCGGATTTGGATAATTAATACAAAACTATCTTATACTTAGTGTAATGAGTACTTTTACTTTTGGTACATTAAGTATAATTTGATGCCAATACTTACAGTAATGACAGCTACAGTAATGGAGCTGAATTTTTGCCACGGATCGATCAACTCTTACAAAAGAGTAATCGAGACGCCTCACTAATGAACAGTTATAGGCCTACATCAAACCTGCTCTTGTTAAGGTCTTCAATGACGTCCACTTGAGCATAGCATTTCTGTATAGTGCTGCATGCTAATCAAACTTAAGGACAGGGACTACTTTGTGAGTATAAGTAATTACACGTCTGAAAGGACAAACATTACATGTGGAGTTCCCCAAGGCTCCATTCGGGGGTTTCTTCTGTTCAACATTGACGTGCTCCCACTGGCTCAGATTAGGGAACAAACAACAAAACATGTTACCATAATGCAGATGACACACATTTGCATAACCATGTCACCAGGGGACCGAGTCCAATACAAGCGCTGATTAAATTCATTGAACAAATCAACGATTGGATGTGCCAGAACTTTCTTCAATTAAAGCTAAGCTAAATTGAAAGTAATTGTTTTTGGAGCCAAGAATGATTAAAAGTTAGCACTCAGATTTAATCAGTAATGTTAAAAACCACGAACCGAAGCCAGAAATCGTGGTGTAGTCATGGACTCAGAGCTGAATTTTAACAGCCACATTAAGACAATTACCAAGTCAGCCTGCTATCACCTTAAAAAATTATCAAGGATTAAAGAGACTTTATGTCTCAGCAGGATTTGGTAAAAAACTTGCCCATGCATTTATCTCCGGTAGACTTGGCTACTATAAGGGTGTATTTACAGATATCCCTGAAAAATAGACCATTAAACAGTTGATTCAGGACGCTGCCGCTCAAGTCCTCATAAAAGCCCTATTCACAAGGGAGTAGTATTACCCAGGGGACCTCATGTAATTTGGAGGTCTGTGTTTCGTGTGGTACATTTGCACAGGATCAGCAAAGTCTGTATGTTTACTACAATTTACTGACATTATCCCCCCGGATATGATTGAAAAAGTCAGGGATCTGTGCATCTGTCTGGCCTGTTAGTACGCTACCTTTGTATCCACGTCTTGAATGACACACAAGTAATGGCTGCTAAGAATAAAAACAGGCATTGTACGTGGGGGGTGAACCACGTCAAGCAATTTGATGAAATGTTGCTTTGTGTTTCTTTCTGTGAATAGGTCTCCATGCTGTGTAGTGAGATGAGCTTCCTGAATTGCCCCAAAATGCTTCTTTCATTTATCTTTTCCAGCACAGCCTTCATAAGTCTTCCCCCCAAAAAAGAGTGAAGAAAATGATACTGATACTATTACTGTCATGTCGATTCGCACAGGACTAGTATTATCAGATGACCTCTGTGTTTGCCAAAATACGGTATAGGCAATTTGCCGTGTAATTGTTACTTTACAAATTACGGACATGGCCGATTCACACAGGATTAAGATCTCAGATGACCTCCGCAATTATCATAAATTACCAGAGGTCCCCAGGTAATACTAGTCCCGTGTACGTGCATAGGGCTCAAGACCAAGAAAGTGGATCATATCACTCCAGTTATCGGATCTTTACACTAGCTCCCTGTCTTTCAAAGAATTGATTAAAAAATAACTCAAATAATGTATCATGCACAGAATGGTTTAAGGAAAATCTGATTTTCTGCTACATTTTGAACCATCTTCTCAGGTCATCTGGGACAGAAGTTTTTATGCACCACATATCCTCAACAAAGTACTAGAAAACTGTAGGTCTGATCTTTTTAATCAAAGCTGAAGACTTTTCTGTTTGCAGCTGCCTTTTGTTGAGGTTTTTGAATACATTTCAATACATTTTATTCTCCTATAAATAAAAAAAAAGCATATTCTTATTTTCTATTAACTATTTAATCACTATTTTTAATTGTATTCAAATGTCCTTTTATAATGTGTTTCTTTTGCACTTTGTCTTTATGTTTTTAATGTTTTGTGAAGTATTACAGTAAGTTAAAGTTAAGGAAGGCTCTTCTTTGTGACGTGTGTCACATTGGGCTGCATGTACAGCGAGTTTCCCAATCTGGATAAGATTATATTACATTTTTAGAGGCTAGCCATCTAAGACAGGGTCTCTGTGTCTACTGTAATTTATACTGTAATCTCCAAACGTTGTCTGCACACTGCCACAGAAGTACCTCCACACATTAAACAAATAATAAACCTTGCCCAACTTTTGAGTCATACGCAGTGTTGCCAGATTCTGTGAGAGAAACAAGCAACCAGGTCTATGAAAACCAGCCCAAAAGAAGCGACTATGGGCCACACGAGCACTTTAACATATACATCAGCTATTTGAAAACAGCAGATCTACAAGCTCACAGATCTACAAGCTCACAACGCGTCGCGATGCGACGCGTTGTGAGCTTGTAGATCGGCTATTTTCAAATAAAATATTGCGGGGAAATTATAATAAGCAGATTTGGCAACCCTGGTCATGTGTAATAGATAGTCATAGACGACTGACGCCATAGGTGACTGACGTCACAGGCTGGCCACATGGATTCCAACAAAATGGAGCCATGTCCAAGATCCACATTGGAGGCACTGCTGTTTCCAAGTGGATCCGGAGATCCACATGATTTTTTAAATTTCCCTCCAGCAAGACATCCTCAGTGAACTTTGCAGGTGGTGCAGCCCGGCAAATCGGAATCTCTCCAAACACGAGCCCTCTTTGCAGCTGGAGCTCTTTGCCAATGCCAACCTGTATCTATGGCAACAGAGTGGTGAAATGTTAGCCAAGCAGTGGGGGGGTGGGGTTGCAGGTTGACTGTATTCGTTGAGCATAGATATCAACGCTCTCCTGGGGAAATGCTGGTTGGAAGACTGACCGCTGACACAACACTTTCTTACACTATCCATTATTGTGCCCCAATTGTTTGTTTCTTTAATTATTGTCCAGTATTTTTATCATTTGTAAAACATTTAATTATGGGCTCACTGCAGCAAGCACACACTAGTTCTCCCCGCTTTATATTTATTCTTTATTCCACCACTTTCTTCGGCATCTAAAATCTTCCACATACTTCCACACACAGATTGGTGCGCTTGTACTTTTCTTTTTACAATTTTTTATTCTTTTTGAAATGTTTAACTTTTAATATTTTTTTTACATTCATTATAATGAGAGTCTATGGGAAAAATTTTCAAGAGTACCTTTTGGTGCTCAAATAACTCCTTCATACTTTCACCTAGAAACTTCCTTCAAACTTTCAAATGTTCGGCTATCTTTGAATTTTCATTGGTGATTTCATATTTTTGAAAAAGTTTATACTTGAAAATATGAAATATTCATAAATCTTCAAACCCACCTCACTTTGCAGCCTCATTACTCTGGCATACTTCATCGTAGTAGAAACACCATTTACACTTTAAACAGCGCGCAAGACTTTGGACTTCATTTCATGAAACCTAATGGAACTTTGATCCCATTAGGCTCTCCATTGAGATCAATGTACATTTTTCAGCTTTTCACAGGGACTAACTTTTTTAAATACATTTTTTTTACTCGCTCTTATAAACCACGTTTTTGATCGTACCAATACCAAAATCGCACAATATCTCGGGCCACTCACAGTAGCCTGGATGTACTGTATGTAAACCCATAGGCAGGTCCATGTCTCCTCTCATTGGCCAGGTCTGGGGACCCCCAGGGGTCCTTGAGGGGTTTCGAGGGGGTCCTTGGTTGGCTCTCAAAGTGCAGTCCGGGGACCCCCACAGTTCCTTGAGGGTTTCCCATGGGACTGTAATTGCTGAACCCCCCCCCCCCTACATGAGCTGTCTGAACCTTCCATCTGGGTGGACATGTTGCATTGGCTAAAGGGAGAGGGAATGGAAGCCATGTCAGCCTAAGAGCCTATCTCTCCAAATGTTATAGGCGCCGAGCACGCAGAGAGCGTGCGGGTGGGGGTGGGGGGGGACGTCATAAACATTGCCTTTCAGAGTGCGCCTCTCCCTAATGTCAGGACTCATCACATTCCTGTGGGCGGCAGGGGCCTCTCAGCAGGGTGCCGGGTGGTACGAGACCATGCTCGTACCACGCGGCACCCAGTGGTGGAAAAAGTATTAAAGTGTTATGAATGATTAAGTAAAAGTATCAATACTGCTGTTACATACTCTGTTACAAGTAAAAGTCCGGAATTCAAAATTGACTTGAGTAAAAGCGCAAAAGTATTGGTATAAAAATGTAGAAAGTAGAAAGTACTCGTTATGCAGAATGTCCAATTTCACGAGTTTCAAATGTATCAAAAAATCCTTTGAAAATGCGTCGCATTGCGACGCATTGTGAAATACCTCAAAATTGTACTTAAGTACAGTACTTAAGAACATGTACTTAGTTACTTTCCACCACTGCCCGGCCGACAGGGTCAGAATGTGGCCTGTACTCCTCCACTTGGCTCCTTCTCTCAACTCTCCTATCTCAATTTGAATTCATTTGCTCTCCTTCACTATCAACTCCTTAATCACCCCCTTAATCTGACCTCCTCTCCTCTCCTCTCCTCTCCTCTCTTCAAAATGTTACTTGAGTAAAAGTACAAAAGTATTGGCATCAAAATATACTTATAGTACTTATAGTACCAAAAGTAAAAGCACTAAAATGTTTGAAAATAGCAGATCTACAAGCTCTACAAGCTCACATTGCGTCGCATCGCGGCGCGTTGTGAGCTTGTAGATCAGCTATTTTCAAATAGCCTATGAATAAAATAGAGCTAAAGTGTTTAATGTATGTATAATAATTTATATCTGCAAAGTAACTAGTAACTCAAGTTTTCAAATAATTGTAGTGGAGTAAAAGTACAATATTTGCCTCTGAGTGGAGTAGAAGTATTGAACATTGGAAATACTCCATTAAAGGAAAAGTACTGCACAATTGTACTTAAGTACAGTACTTGAGTAAATGTACTTAGTTACTTTACACCACTGCCCTTCAGTGCACCTTCCCTCCAGCCGCTCGACCGTCTGTATACTTTTTTCAGGGCGGCCCGGGGGGAGTAGCTCTGATTACAACTCAATACTAACTCCCTCAACCGAATCTCATCAGAATCAATTACGACACTGATTAAATTGCCGAGATCCCATCAGGGAGGCCAATGTACTGCCTTTGTAAAAGCAGATTCTACCATAGGGACAGGGACAGGAGAACGTATACATGACTACAGGGGGGGCGGAGGGCGGAGGGAAAAAATAGTCAATATTTGTTACTTCGAGACAAATTTCTTCATCCCAGAAAACAGATCGGAAGTCTAATTGGTAATTTCCGTGGTGGAATTCTCAGCGGAGGTACCTTTTTCCTTTCCACACGTGCTCCTCTTGATTTGCTGCTCATAAGCTGATTAGATGAGCTTGTTAAATGTCTTTTTGGAAGCTTGCTAATTAAGAAACACCCACTCGCCCCACCCACCACACACACACACACACACACACACACACACACACACACACACACACACACACACACACACACACACACACACACACACACACACACACACACACACACACACACACACACACACACACACACACACACACACACACACACACACCTCCCCCAGAGCTGAAGAACGTGTATGAAAAATGTGGTATTCAATTCATGCAGCCTTCTGTTTCTGCTAATGTTTAGTATTTTACATTTATGGGAGAGATTTGTGAAAAATCGATTTGGTCCGAAGATGCACATGCATTCTCCCGTACAGTACTGCACGCACACACACACACACACACACGCACACGCACACGCACACGCACACGCACACGCACACGCACACGCACACGCTCACGCAGCTATGCACACACACACACACAAATGCACGCACGTACACAGCAGCAGCAGAAGGAAATAACAGCTGCTTGCAGGGGGAACCAAGTATATCTATCTGCATTGTGCAGGCATCTGCAGAGTCACTTGTCACTCAGAGGTAGTTCTCAGTCGAACGCCCTAACCCTAGGGGAACACCCAAAAATAACGATATTGAAACTTAACCATGCATAAAGCCCAGCTATATAGTTACCCTATGGGAACACCCAGAAATAACTATTGAAAATCTACAAAATGTGAATTTAGCGTTGTATAGGAACATTACATCGAGACGGTTTCATGAATTGAAATATAAATATAACAATATGATAGGCAGGCGCGCCGACGGCAACGACTTGAGGCTTATGCGAAGCAAGCACCCGCGCCGAGCAGCCCATGGACAAGCGCACTATCCGAGTTGACAAGCCGCGGTGGATGGAATACGTTATCACCTGTTACAAAATTGCACAGGACGTTGAGTGAAACAAAACCAGCGCTCCCCCATCCTTGATACAGTGTTCCCACCGAAGAGGAGTTCCCATAGAAGGGCTGTTCCCTAAGCATGCACACTGCAGACATACTGTTTTTGGGGGTATGTCATTAAGATAATATGACGTTTTTTAGACAGTTGCTATGTAGGCTGGATGTTTACCTGGTATCTATTTGCATGGCCATGTATGCGGTTGTTTGTTGACTACAGGGTTCATGTCATTTGCTCTGATGTGCACTTTGTCAGTTGCTCTGGATAAGTCTGCCAAAATTGTAAACTGGGAACTGAGCGTCACGAAAGCTACGGTATAATGCCATTTCAAGCAGAAATAAAAACAGTTTGACAGAGGAACAAAATAATTTCTCCAACTCTCCTTCGTCCTGATCATCACTTTTGTTTACTCAAGTAAAAAAAAACATAAAGATCAGATGCTTCTTAGTAAGTAAGTTAAATGTAATTCATGCTAGTAGTACGGCCGCTTCACTTGCCGAAAAGAACTGATCCCGTCAGCAAGCAACACTGCGTCATGCGATGGACTATATAAATGAAGCCTTCTCTGTTTGTGTTCTTTTAATGCCACAAATCAAGCCAGTCTTCCAATATCATAATATACAACGACAACCCCCCACCCCACCCCAAAAACCCATATTGCCACCATATTCCCATCCTATTCATGTGTCCCCCCTTTGGCCCCCTCCAAGCCGTGGTTACATTGACCATGTCTAATTCAACTCAATAGCGTGAACCCCACCAATCTCTTTAATGCCTGTTCTGAGATGGCCCACTGATGCTGGGATGGGGATGGGGAGGGGGGGGGGGGCATGAGGGAGTGTGACAAAGGGGCCTCATAAGCACCCCAGGGGGAATTTAGACAAGAGTGTGTAGACAGAGCCTTGTGGGGTTGGTGGGGTGATGAGGGCAGGAATGTGGGATGAACATAGTTAGAGGGTGACACATAGGGAACTCTTATTTGATAATTATTTAGGATTTCTTTTTGTAAAGCCTGTGTGAGGCGAGGGTCACAACACGTGACATCTCTTATTACTGAGCCTCATGTGTGAGAATAAGGCCGCTTCAACTGGTGAGAGGGCACACCTTAAGGAATGCGTTCGGCTTGACCCCCGGGCCAAGGAAAGAGCGTTGCGGCGATGGGATCTTACTAACTAGTGTATGCATGAGACTCCCTGTAGGGCTGATGGACGTTGATAGCCCTCTGGCTGTCTGGGTTAGTGTCTCATATCATGCCAGAGACCTTGGCAGTGGAGGGGAGAGAGTGACGGGGCAGAGATGAGGCATTTCACTGCCTTTTTAGACAGGGGGCTGGCACACTGATCCAATCTGCTCCACACTGCAGTTGGTATACTGTCACATTCCGATGTGATCCGGGAAACGCGTCTGAGTCATTTTTAAGATTTCTTTGGCTATTCGAAAATAGCAGATATACAAGCTCATAGCGCGGCACAGATTTGTTTTTTTATCGTGGAAAATGTGTGCAAATCTTTGAATATATATATATGTTCTAAAGCGAACATTTTTGACTCCGATCTGTGCTTCTGGGGGGTCCCTGGAACAGCATATTTTGAGATGGGAGGTCCGCGGCCGAATACACTATATAATTTTGGCTGGTCCTCGACATGGAAAAGTTGGAGCACCACTGATATAGCAACATACTGTTAGGATTTAGAAAACATTTTTAGATACGCATTTGGCCCGCGGACCTAGCCTGGTAAACCCTCCCTCCGGAAATCTCATTTCCATTTGATTTCAGGAAGGAGTCTGGTCTGAAACGCCTTTCTCCAATAATCGCTCTGCTCGCCGAGCCGACGAGCCTATCAGCGTCGTCGCTCATTGTTCTGTGATTGACAGCGACAGTTGGCCAATCAGGTGGCGAGTTCGAGTGAGCCCGAATGAACCCGAGTGCAGCCTGAGAGCCGCCGACAAAAGACGAACGGCAGCCATTGTTGTTCTCCGAGTGCCGTCACTTCTTAGTTTCGTTCTTAAAACGGTCTCAAACTTCTTTTTTGAGGCACGGAATTTACTATTAACATGTCATTTGGATAGAATTTAGTTGTTTAACTTCATATATGTGGTCAATTAATCATGACAGAGCCTATTTAAAAATATAAATTTAGAGAACCGGCAGGGGCGGGGAGTGACACGCATGTATCCCAATAAGGCAACCTATTTTCGGCATGGCCGTCCCAAAAGTCCCGTTGCGTCACATAGTCTGGAGCTCGTCAAAATGAACTGCTCATTGGCTGAAGGGGAAAAACGATCATTGGTTGAAGGGGTTGTCAGTCAACGGTATTACTCCCGCCCAACTCCAGCCCACAGCGATTATTGCAGAAAGGCGTTTCAGACCAGACTCCTTCCTGAAATCAAATGGAAATGAGATTTCCGGAGGGAGGGTTTACCAGGCTACCGCGGACCCCCATCTCAAAATGTATTGTTCCAGGGACCCCCCCCCCAGAAGCAAAGATTAGAGTTACAAATGTTCGCTTTAAAAATATATATATATTCAAAGATTTGCAAAAATGTTCAAGATTCTTCAAAAATAGCAGATCTACGAGCTCATAGCGCGGCACTCGGTGCCGCGCTATGAGCTTGTAGATCTGCTATTTTTGAATAGCCAACGTATAAAATAATGGCTATGGCTAAAATCTAAAATGACCGGATTGAATGGGTTATAGTGTGGAGTGAGGGGATGGGATGGGGAGAGCGGAAGAGGAGAGACATGTGATGCAGATATGTATGTGTCCATGTCCTCAGTGCCATCACTGCCACGTTGCACTGCAAAGAGTGCTATTTTCAGTGTGTAAAAAAAATGGAATGTTGTCCATTTTGCAGCGTATGTGGATGTACGTGACTGCCTGTGATGTGCCTTAGGCGTGCACGTGTGCATTTTGCATTGCCGACACACCTCTCAGCGCACAAGGGCACCTTACTGTACACTTGGTCCTCTTCCCTCCTCCGTCCTAGAGCCCAACTGTATAGCCTGAATACTGGGGGCCGATGCCGATCCCCATTTTGGAGACTCCTCGACGTGCTTTGATTAAAGTTTCTAGTTGAGAACGGTTAACTTATAAGGAAGACAAAGATATTTTTGGGGACTTTTATGCCTTTTATTTGACAGGACAGTACAGGCTGACAGGAAATGGGCAGAGAGATGGGGGGGGGGGACACAGCAAAGGTCGTCGGGATCGGGAGTCGAACCCGCGACACACTGTCAAGCTGGATTACCAGCGTATGAATGCGCCTGGACCGCTAGGCCAGCAGGCGCCCCAAAGAAATAAAAAATAAATAAATAAAAAATTGATAAGATACATTTTTTTTTAAACAGCCAATGTACAAGCTTACAACGCATCACAATGCAACACGTTTTGTCTTTGTAAATCTGCCACTTTTGAGAAATTTGAATAGGTAAAACATCGGAAAACGTCGCCTGCATAATTGCCGATACCAAAGTTGTCCCAAAAGATCAAATAATGGCCAACATCAGTCCGGGCTCTGCCTGTATTTGTATTTCTCTTCCTGTGTGCATTGTGCTGCTCTGCAACCCGAGATAGGGACAATGGCACTCCATAATCTATAAGCTTATCAATTATGCTATGCCCCCCTGTCAGCCTGTCGTTTCAGCTGTCCTTGTGACTGCGTGTCAGTCACTTTTCTGGCAGCCGTCGGTAATCAGCTCTCAGCCCTGAGCCTTGGTGGGCTACAGTAGCTAGCTTGTCAGCTACTGTTGCAGAACAGCCCTTGGAGAGAGAGCCTCGAATCCCTTTGTCAGAGAGACAGTGACGGAGCTCGGCTTTGGAGCGCTGCCACTGTCCCACCACGCCCATGTTTGAGGATGGTTATCTGTAGAAGCTTCAATTTAAAACACAATGAATTGAAGAACACATAAACCTCGGCCTTGCCGGCGTTAATAATGTAACAACATCAGCGACTCTGTAACGATCTGTATGCCACTGTGTTTTCTCTAGGAATCATGAGGAGGAGGAGGAGGAGGAAATGATTGGTGGACAATAGGCTGAGGCTATTAAGACTCAGTAAAATGGCAAATCAGACTCCATTGCTATTATCAGGTTTGACTGACAGACCTCCCTGTGGGAAGGGATTGTCCGGCCTCTCCCTTTCTCTCTGTTTCTCACACGCACGCGCACACGCACACGCACACACACACACACACACACACACACACACACACACACACACACACACACGCACACGCACACAAACACACACACACTCGTACGCACACAATACCAGCTTCCCACTTCAAAAAACCCACCTGCAACGGGCTAGCCATTTTATACCCTCCCTACATCCCCTGTCTGTAATAACACACTCCGTCTGGCCCTTTGGAAACTCTATTATGGCTTCACTTGGCACTGCAGACCACAGTCTCACACCTTCAGACACACACACACACAGAAGAGCCATAATACGATATTATCGACTGCATTTCTCTCTGTCTACCTGATACGCTTTCATTGTATGAACTGTGTGAGCCCTGGGGCTCGTATTGATTTGAACTCGCCCAACTAGTTCAGAGAGACTCAAAAGAGAAGCCGCAAGTATTCATTCTGGGCGAAAAAGCTCTATGATCGTGTGTTACTGTACAAGCTGAGCTTGTATAGTAAAGCGTGATTTATATTTGTTGCGCGTGGGTGTGGCGCACCCAAAATTGCCGATCTACTGTACAAGCTTGCAAAGTGTTGCAGTGCAACGAGTTATATCGGATATTTTTTTGTGTGCCATGCCAGCACGCCACTAAATATGAATGACTAAAGTGAACCGAACAGGCTTACCATTGCCAACGTGAACGTACTGGTTACATTTCAAAGTAACGGGGTGCTCAGGTGGTGAAGAGGTACTGTAAATTACTAGGGGTTCGAACCCACGGTGGTTTATGTACTGCATGTGGCTTGCTGACCATCTACATATCAGACATGTTCAAAGTCTGGCCTAGATTTCCTAAAATGTATTTATTGCCCGCCAATAGTCATGTGAAATTCATTCATGTTGAAGTTTCCGAGTGCTTTGTAATTAACCTGGGCAGAATGGCTATTTCTCAGTAGAATTTATAAGGATTCTAACATTTTTGTGGAGACCTTTTCACAGCCGGTTACAGTTGGCTACACTGGCATTTGAACAAAGACGATTTATTGGAGTGTAAAAATTCTGGAAAAAAAGGCTGAATTGTTTTTCTTTTGTTCAAAGCACGGATGAGTGACTTTACATTTGGCTACACTGCCAACAAAAGTCTATTGATATTGCACAGTAGTTCAATAAAATTGTTGTAATGTGATTTAACATTTATATGCGACTTTGTTATGGTCCAAATGTACGGCCCTAAGGTGTTTTCATAGTTTCAAATATGGCCCCGTTTGAAAAATGTTTGGACACCCCTGGTCTAGAGAGAAACCGGACAGGGAGAGTTGATATTTGTCACTGCCGTACTCGTCTCCTACGGCAGTGGTTTTCAACCTTTTTTGCGTCAAGGACCCCCAAATTGACACATATTAGCCCAGGGACCCCCATTTGAAAAGATATGCCAGGGACTCAACCATTTTGATTTCTCGGGGGTCCCAATCTACGCTGTAGTATCATCCTCAGTGTTCATTTAACTCTGAGACACAAGGGTCAATTTGGTTCCTAACTATTATTGTGTCTGGGGACCCCCTAGAACCACCTCAAGGACCAATGGTGGTCCCCGGACCACTGGTTGAGAACCGCTGTCCTACGGGTAGTGTACAAAAGCAGTGGCAATCAGTGGGAGGAATTAATTGACATACAGTAGCGACTAAATTGGGAGAGAAACGGTTAAAAGTAATTAGCTACTCTAAATTAAAGAATCATAATAATGAAAGAAAGAAAAAAAAATCAAAGAGACAATATCACACGATGATGTGTGGCGCAATGACGCCTAAAAGGCACATTTTACACAAAGTCTTTCTATTTAATGAATTCCTCGAATGGAGGGAACCCAACCACACGCTTGGTATAAAAACTAAAGAGAACTGGCTCTGATGATGAGTCGCCTTTGATCGCAGGGAGATATATTACCACATTTTACAGTGTGCTTTTCAATAAAACATTAACCAGTCAGACTGTATTATGGTTTAACACAGCCAATGAATTAAGCAGAGTCAGCGGGACAGTACAGTACAGTACATGATGGCTCATTAGAGGACAATAAAAGGACCAAATTTCACTTGCGTTCGGAGAGCCGTGAGGGTCCACTCTAGGGTCATGTGACCTGAATGTTATTATGTCACCAGCACGCAGTGGTGGAAAAAGTACTCACATTTTTTACTTAAGTAAGAGTATCTATACTGCAGTGTAGAAATGCTCTGTTACAAGTAAAAGTCCGGTAATCAAAATTGACTTGAGTAAAAGTACAAAAGTATTGGCATCAAAATGTACTTTAAAGTACCAAAAGTAAAAGTACTCGTTATGCAGAATGTCCCATTTCACAAGTTTAAACAAAATAATATATATTTTGAAAATAGCAGATCTACGAGCTCACAATGCGTCGCATTGTGAGCTCGTAGATCTGCTATTTTCAAATGGTCGGAATATATAGGGCTGAAGTGGTTAATGTGTGTTTTGTAATAATAATCACAATCTGCAAAGTAACTAAAGCTGTCAAATAATTGTAGTGGAGTAAAAGTACAATATTTGCCTCTGAGATAAAAGTTGAAAATGGGAAATATTCCAGTAAAGTAAAGAAAAAATACCTCAAAAGTGTACTTAAGAACAGTACTTGAGTAAATGTACTTAGTTACTTTACACCCCCTGCCAGCACCCAGAAGTTGTGACCGCGGACAAGTACATTACTGTATATAATGCTGACTGTGCATGCACGAGAATAGAAACATGGAACATGGTTCAGTGAGGAGCTCCATCGCTATCACTATACCCACATGACAATGAAGGACTTGAAGTGAGGTTCCTGCATTAAAAAAAAAGACTTCTTGAAGCTTTGCTGAAGGAATTCATAAGAATGTGAGGTCTTCTGGGGATAACAGAAATGAATAGAAATAATTGATGCACGTTGGCCGTTAAACTATAATGATAATAATTACAGTTTAGGACAGTAGACTATTCTCACCACGGCCTCTTGCCATGGCATCAAGTCCTTCAGCAGTTGTCTGGAGGAGGAAGGTCACTCGTTTATGTGTTGATTCTTGTATTGAGTTCAGCCAGCGTTGCCAGATTTCGTGAGAGAAACAAGCAACCAGGTCTAGGAAAACCAGCCCAAAAGAAGCGACTATGGGCGACATGAGCACTTTAACATATACATCAGCTATTTGAAAATAGCAGATCTACAAGCTCACAACGCGTCGCGATGCGACGCGTTGTGAGCTTGTAGATCGGCTATTTTCAAATAAAATCTTGCGGGGAAACTATAATAAGCAGATCTGGCAACCCTGAGTTCAGCCCATGTTACTCTTGCTCTGCACGCATGCATGCATGCATGTCTGCTGAAAGAAAATGGTAGTTTAATCAGTTCTACGTCGCCTATGCCGTCCAGACGAACCCTCGCAGCTAAGTGGACGCGACAAGCATAATCGGTCTTGTCCACTCCCTGGCCGGGGAGTGTTTATTTAGTGTGACACATCCACACAGAACGTGAATATTACACGGCGAAAAAGCGACGTAATTTTCATTCTGAAACGAGGTCGATTTTTCACTAAATAAAAGCATCGACTAGCTTAATGCAAAATATTCGCCAACACATTTTCAGATTGCTAATTCATCATGCTCCCGGCGAGGTCAAACAATAGCCTGATGGCAGAAGAAGTGCATGTTGCACATCCACTGTATTAGGCCAAAAAGAGATCAACTAAAATAAAATAAAGTCTGTATACACTGCTAAATATCCATGCCAACAGACCTCTGGCTTCAATCCAACACAAAAGAAGCGCGTCCATTCCTCTATAACCCCCAGTAGTTGTTGACTTGGGAGTCAAATAGTCACAAAGGCGGGGATGTGGGTCACTGGGTTTTCTTTGTCTGTGATCTGACTCGGAATACAACGTTGCCAATGGATGTAAATAGACTGGAAAAGTGAAAGTAAGCTGTTGATATTTAAACCTGGAAAGGGTGAAGGCAAAGTGAGGCTCCGGTTACTCTTGGCCGATGCAGTGCATCAAGTATTTATACACACATGTCTACAGTGCGGGCGCACAGTAAAATGTTCAGTGTTATATTTATCCATTTCATTGTAACTCTGAGACTGTACAAATGTACACATAAGGGTCCATTTGGTTGCATTTATACCACCTCAGAGTTAACACTTTTACAGTGTATACTTTCTCCATCTAGTAACAGTGAGTCTTGGGTGGGCAATAACTAGGGCCAGACCGACCGATATATTGGCCATTATTTGTCCAGATTTTTTTTACCACTTTCAACCTGTCATTAAAGGCCAACATTTCTTAAAGTTTTCAGAAATGTTCACAAGCCCACAATGCATCATGTTGCGACAGGTTCAGCTATTTTAGAAGTTTTTCGAATCAAAATAGCAGATCTACAAGCTTGTAGATCGGCTATTTTTGGCCAAAGTTCTCCTCAGAAAAGGGATGCTAGGGTTCAAGTGGTTAATGTAAAAAAAAAAAAATCATATCACACAAAGATTTGGCGGACCCCCTGTAGTAACTCTGAGGACCCCCTAGGGGTCCCGGACCCCCTGTTGAAGACCCCTGTTCTAAGCTAAATATTCTCAAGTAAAAAACTTTACTCAAATGCAAGTTTTTCAAATGACTTGTTATTTATATTTGACAAAATGCCAGTCCAACATCGGTAATCTGTGGTCTCCGACACTCCAAGTCGGACCCAAAGATATGCCATTGATCTGTCCCTGGCTCCATAACAGAGACCCTCAAAAGTCTCTGTGATAAGAAGCAGACGCAGCAGGGCTGATAGCACCTCTTCACTCTCAACATGAAAGACTTAAAGAGAGCACAAACCATCCAAAGAATCCCAAAGCAATCAACGCATCAAAGAGACGATCATTTGGAGATGATTGTGGGGGTGTGGCCTTATAGAATCAAGCATGCCATTGGCTAGTTTGAAAAGGCAAAGGGCCAATCGGTGAAGGTGCCCTCTTGTCCGAATGCAGCTTCACTGATTGTCGGATTGTCGGTACCGTGGACAAACTCTGGACTGGAGACCACCTGCATTATGCATGCAGCGGCGGACTGGCCATTTGGCGTACCGGGGGTGGGCCGCTGGGCCAGTGGGCCACTGGGCAAAAAAAAAAAAAAGTTTTAGGGTTATTACGGTCATATCCGAGTCGCGCGGCCCAATTATTAGTTACGTTAATGTTTGGGCTGGGATGCTTTCCAGCAGGCGCCTCAGTGCGGCCGCAGAGTTCATGTGCAGGGCTGGGCTGGCTCAGTGAAACGCCCCCCCCCCCCCCGGTCCGGACCAAAATGCCAGGGCTGAATTTTGGTCCCAGTCCGGCCCTGTATGCATGTGACCTCCAGTCAGAGTTTGTCTATGGCACCGACATGGTGACTTAAAATAACACAGTGAATTATCGCAGAGCGGAGCACGCTGTAACCATTGGCTGCAGACAGCTCGACACCTATTAGCCGCTATATCTCAAGGACGGCGCGACGCCGCCGCCGCGCTCTGTACTAATTAACTGGAGCGGACAGCAAAGAGACAACACCCGCTGAGAGCTGTGCCAGACGTTGTAATTGATGAGAAAAAAATAAAATCGGCTTCAAAGAGGAGAATAGATCAAAAAAGCACATAAACTCGGGATGAATAAAGGCGAACCACAGAGAAACACTGATTCTAGAGTGTAGTGTGCTATAGGTAAACATCAATGCAAAAAGATATACAGTACACACAGCCCCCCAACACGCACGCACGCACACACGCACACACACACACACACACACACACACACACACACAGTTAGTTATCAAAGCGAAAGGACTGATGAAACGCAGCGTAGGTGCATAGGTGTGGATATAAATAATTTGCAATGTATATCGTTGCTGTCGGGTGGAAACTTCGTAAGTCCAAACCGTTCCATTTTTATTATTATTTTAAAAGATATTTAAAGGGATATTTCGCTTTCAAACATGTTTGGGGTGATTTTGAAGTCTACTCTGATATACAGAGACGATGCCGGGTAAAAATGCAAAAGAAAAAAAGGGGATATAAATATAACTGTACATGCATATATTATGCGCCTGTCTGTGAAACCTAAACTGAATTCCCTAATAAAAAATATAATAAAATATTTTTTGTGTGCACCCCAGACAGTTTTTAAGTTGCTTGATTCAGTATTTAGATATTTGACACGCCCCCTTCCCATGCAAACCCCATTGTAACTTCAAACTCCATTTTAACCTTGTTAGATTCATTGAAAACACCCGTCCTTGGTTCTGGTGACTGATATTGTCCTTCTAATGCATCATTTTTTTCTTTTAATGATTAACAAAAACATGTTGTGAGCTTATAGCTTGCCGATTTTTGCTACTTTTGTGCAACACCCTTGTAAAAAAAAATAGGGCATTAATTTACCAAGAAACATAAATATATGTATATAAATATGGAGATACAAGGTTTCTGCCCGGCTGCGAGGTTATCCTCTGTTCTTTTCTCCCATCTTTGGCATTGGCAGAGACAGGCAGACACTAATCACCCACTCTGCTTCTTGTCAGCTCCTGTCTGCTGATGGCGCTGGACTGGAACCACCCCAGACTCACACCTTTCTCCTCCATTGGCTAGAATGGAAGGAAGGTCTTTGAGAATGACTCCACCGCGAGTCACAGCTCAACTTTGGGTTTTCGCCCGACCTTTTTTCCTTGTTCTTTTTGGGCCACCAATGCGTTATTTTGTGCAAGATCTGGCCAGCAGAGGAAGAGATTGATGCGAAGACACATGGCGCGTGCGACTGCGTTGATAACTATGGAGCCCTCTCTCTCCACATGCGTGTCTCATTATTAATTCCATTATAGACAGTCTCCGAGCATGGAGGCCCATTAGACAGAGTCAGCTCGCTGGAGCATAGCAGCAGACCTCAAGTTTAATTGACATACTGGCACACATGGGAACACAAGGTGTGTGTGTGTGTGTGTGTGTGTGTGTGTGTGTGTGTGTGTGTGTGTGTGTGTGTGTGTGTGTGTGTGTGTGTGTGTGTGTGTGTGTGTGTGTGTGTGTGTGTGTGTGTGTGTGTGTGTGTATGGCATGTTCTGAGTGCATATATAGTTGATAAATGCAAATGGTAATTTCTTCATACAGCCTTGAATTCCAGGATGAAGGAGGATAATTTTTTGAATTGCTTACATTACACCTGCAAGAATGGATGTACACATTGGACAGTGAAGTGGAACAGCAGAGAATGTCGCCAAGAAATGCTTTAAATAACACAAATGTCAAGTGCTTTTCAGGCCCCACTTGAAAATCTTGAAAGTGTTCGGATGGGCGTGGTGCAGAGCATGTTTATTTAACAAAAAAATAACAAATATTCATCTTGTATTATCATTAAATATTAGTGTTTTCCCAATTATTTGGGGGGCCACTTGCAATATCATCAAGGCCCACTAGTGTGGCCCCGGCCCAACAGGTTGAGAACAACTGTACTAGTAGAATGAATTCCTCAGACCAAACCATTTGCATTGCATCAGAGCGATCAATCACAGGCAGGCAGCCCGATGACAATGCTGTGGCTGGTCTTTAAAGAACTCTTTGTGTCTGTCTGTGTGTGTCTGTGTGTGTGTGTGTGTGTGTGTGTGTGTGTGTGTGTGTGTGTGTGTGTGTGTGTGTGTGTGTGTGTGTGTGTGTGTGTGTGTGTGTGTGTGTGTGTGTGTGTGTGTGTGTGTGTGTGTGTGTGTGTGTGTGTGTGTGTGTGCTGTGTCTGCGTGCAGAGAGTGACACGGCTGGGACCGCATGGCCAAACCACCGCTGAGGTCACGGCTTTGCTCGCGCAGACACAACACAGAGCAGTTGTTCGGCTCTCTTTGCATATACTGTAACGCTGGCCTTCGTGTTGTTCTTTTTCCGTGCCTGTGGGAACAATGTAGCGGAGAGTTGAAGGGGAAAAAATGAACAAATCTGTCTTTTAAATTGCAAAAAAAAACCAGTCTAGAATGGCTGTATTCTTTCATGTGGAAAAGGTGAAGGCAGTAGATTGGTTGTGCAACTCAAGCAGAGTTTTATTGTGTCTGAAGAACCCATGCTGGGCAGGTTTCAAGCTATATAGCGGCACTTTCAAGCTAGCGGGCAATTTATGAGAATCGTAGCTGAACAAAGTGCTAAACAAAGTACTAGGAAAAGTGTCAGAGGCAGAAGGTAATGAAAGGCACCAATCATTCTAAACATCTGACACGGTCAACAAGAGATTTAGTGATAAGGATTCTTCCATTTAAACATTTAATTGAAAACGGCAAGATACTGTGTATAGCACATATAGGCTGAGCTCATTCTCGCTCCTATGCTACTGACACAGGAATCTAATACAAATCTTATGTGGGAGCCAATTAACCCATTAAGACCTGGAACGCATCTGTGTCACTTTTTGATTTGAGCAAAAAAAAAAAGCATTATTTTACACTTTGGCTATTCAAAAATAGCAGATATACAAGCTCATAGCGCGGCACCGAGTGCCGCGCTATGAGCTTGTAGATCTGCTATTTTTGAAAAATCGTGAAAATGTGTGAAAATCTTTGAATATATATTGTTTTAAAGCGAACATTTTTAACTCAAATCTTTGCTTCTGGGGGTCCCTGGAACAGAATATGTTGAGATGGGGGTCGGCGGGCAAATACATATCATTTGGGGGTCCTTGACATGAAAAGGTTTGAGAGCCACTGATATAGAAACATGCGTTTTTTTCAGAATACTGTTGGGATTTAGAAGACATTTGTAGAATCGGTCTTAATAGGTTAACGGCAGGCGGATTTCTCTGTAGTGTATTTTTTTCTTCTTCTTTTCTTCCCAAAGCCTTCAAAGCAGTCTGCCTTTGGCATTTTATAGGCGTGGGACAATAAAGGGAAAGGCCGTGGCAGACAGTTGATGTGTCAGTCATTGTTTAATGTTCACTGGCCGGACAGCTCACCTCAGACATATGCTGGTATATATGGAGCTGGCCCAGGAGAGGCATTCCACACCCAGTAATGTCTTTATGTTACACTAAGAGTGAAGTAGTTGACCGGTAACGGTCACCTTTCACCTTTTCCACATGCAATGCACCCCCTGTTAAAGTAAAAGGCTCCAATGATCCGAGTTGCTCCTGCGACGCGCTGTGAGCTTGTAGATCGGCTATTTTCAAATAAAATCTTGCAGGGAAATTATAATAAGCAGATCTGGCAACCCTGGACAGGACATGTACAGGCAGCAGACTGCACAGTAAAATGCTCAGTGTCCATTTAACTCAGCGAGTGTACAGATGTAACCAAACAGACCCTTACGGGGGCTGTTTGGTTACATTTGTACACTCTCTTGGGTTACAAATAGATAAACACCAAATATTTTACTGTGTGGCTTTTAAAGTTCTGCGGCCGGTCGCCACATAGTACAATGGTGGAGTGATGAATGCCCACAGCTAAACCACAGGCCCATCTAATCTTCTCTCTCTCGCTCTCTCTCTCTCTCTCTCTCCAGCCTGATCTCACAGAATGTAGTATACGCTGCACGGACCCAGTGCGCGTCATTCAGTGCATAGTGGCCTAGAAAACCCGAAATTCCGCACACATGTACGGCGAGTCCCACGGTGGGCGTAACCAGTTGCAACCCGGAAAAAACCCGGAAGTAGAGCAGTCCCCACAACAAAATGTACGATTCTGTGCCTATCGGTACATAACTCAAACGGCGCTCAGTAGGCTCAAGGGAACGTCGCAACGTTCGGGACGGCAACTCGCTCGCTTTAGCTCACTCGGTGGTCCCTCACGTGGCTCCAGTTCCCTTGAAAGATTTTCAGGGTTTCCAGTTGTCTATGCACGGAATGACACCTCTGTGCAATGTATACTAAGTTGTGTGAGATCGGGTTGCTCTCTCTCTCTCTCTCTCTCTCTTCCCCAAAAAGACAGACGATCCACCCAAATACTCCAATACTACCTGCCACCCTGTGTGACTTGTGTGACGCACCCCATCTATAATTAAATCCATTCTGATGTAATTACGTAAGACAAAACATCTTCGGTCCTGCTTTAATTGCTTTGTGGTCTCACAACGCGATGCCTTGTTACAAGTCGTCCTGATGCATGACCCAGGCGCCGCGCCAGGAAATTTGGTGTTATAAAATGAGCAGCATCGCAGCAACCCAGTGATCATCTGTGGCATTGTTAACCCATTTAGACCGGGAACGCATCTGTGACACTTTTACATTTCTTTGGGCTATTCAAAAATAGCAGATCTAAAAGCTCGTAACGCGGCACCGAGGGCCGCGCTATGAGCTTTTTGAAAAATCTTGAACATTTTTGCAAATCTTTGAATATAATTTTGAAGCGAATTTTAACTCAAATCTTTGCTTCTGGGGGGTTCCTGGAACAACATATTTTGAGATGGGGGTCCGCGGTCAAATACATATAATGTTGGGGGTCCTTGACATGAAAAAGTTTGAGAACCACTGATACTATTGAGTAACAAATGTTCACTTTAAAAATATATATATTCAAAGATTTGCAAACAATTTCGTGATTTTTCAAAAGTCGAGCTTGTAGATCAGCAATTTTTTTGAAAAATCGTGAAAATGTGTGCAAATCGTTCAAGCGAACATTTGTAAAATATTTTGTTCCAGGGTCCTCCTCCATGAAGCAAAGATTTGAGTTACAAATGTTCGCTATAAAAATATATATATATTCAAAGATATGCACAACTTTTCACGATTTTTCAAAAAATAGCAGATCTACAAGCTCATAGCGCGGCACTCGGTGCCGCGCTATGAGCTTGTATATCTGCTATTTTTTGAATAGCGCAAAGAGATCTATAAAATGACACAGATGCGTTCCCGGTCTTAACGGGTTAACCAGTCCCTGATGCCCACAAAGTGGTTCAAACAGAGCATTTAGAATTCTGAGAGCGAGGTCGACACTCCCTACGAGTTTCGGAGGGGGGGGGCGACTGGTACTGCAATTACTGTAGTGTAATCACTGGCTGAAGCAAAACGAATAAATAACATTCTTTTTAGCTTAGAAGGAGAAACAACATGGGTTATTTTCAACCAGACAGTGGAGGTCAATGACACTGTATCACTAGGCACACACGCTGTGAACGAATCCTCAAAGACAACTACAGTGTTGTCCCGACACCTGTTGCTCGAGAAAGAAAAGATTTCTAAAGGCCTAATTACAGGCTTAATTATAAACTAATCCATTCAGGCCATTCATTTGGGTTTGATGCTCTCTAAATCCCCAGCATTTCAAACACTGGACTTGTTTAACCCATTAAGACCGGGAACGCATCTGTGTGTCATTTTAAGATGTCTTTGGGCTATTCAAAAATAGCAGATATACAAGCTCATAGCGCGGCACCGAGTGCCGCGCTATGAGCTTGTAGATCTGCTATTTTTTGAAAAATCGTGAAAAATGTGTGCAAATCTTTGAATATATGTATTTTTAAAGCGAACATTTTTTAACTCAAATCTTTGCTTCTGGGGGATTCTACAAATGTCTTCTAAATCCTAACAGTTTTTTGAAAAAACACATTTGCTATAATATCAGTGGTTCTCAAAAATGATATAGCCGTGGACCCCCATCTCAAAATGTTTTGTTCCAGGGACCCCAAGAAGTTGTAACAGAGTCAAAAATGTTCGCTTTAAAAAATATATATTCAAAGATTTGCACACATTTTCACGATAAAAAAAAAAATAGCAGATCTACAGTACAAGCTCATAGCGCGGCACTCGGTGCCGCGCTATGAGCTTGTATATCTGCGATTTTTGAATGGCCCAAAGAAATCTTAAAATGACACACACAGATGCGTTCCCGGTCTAAATGGGTTAATATCTTTTTCTTCTGACAACAACATTAGCACAGAGCAGAACTAATAAGGACTTTTTCTGTCAAGCCAAGCCTGATGTCAGTGTTGGGGGGGGGGGCCCACAAAGGACCAGGATACTGACAACACAAAGAGCACTCATCAGCCCCCAAAACCTCAGAGTAATTAATTCGGTAAAGAAGCCAAATTCTGCCAGATGAGTGTGTGTGTGTGTGTGTGTGTGTGTGTGGGGGGGGGACTCATGTAAAACGTTGGGGGAATGTGGGAATGTGCCTTTATTCCGTCTTGACATTGAATAGTGACAGTGCGCGCTGTACCTATTCAAGGGCTCAATAACTTGGCTCCCAAGACACCCAAACAGCTCTGAGCCAAGTGTAGCCTTTCATTTGCAAGAAGCGGCATACTGTGGTTAAGCTTTGTCATTCTCTCTCTCTCTCTCTCTCTCTCTCTATCCGGAGCACGGAGGAGCAGACATGAATGTTCAAAGCTGTGGCACATCTGCTCCAGAACGCCGTTCAACAATGTGAGTGGACCATTTTTAAAAGGTTACAAAAAAGAGTATGCAAATTTTCCGAAGGAGCTTCGCGGTTCCTCGGGTCTCACTGAGTTGTTTCACTATAAGAAAAGACCTGACAGCCGAGTGGTTAGGGCACGTACTACATTATGCTCTGATGCCTGCATGGCAGCATGTTCCCGGTTCAATTCCCATCCGGTCTGACCATTTGCTGCGTTTCCTCTACTCTATCTCCCCGTTTCATTTCTCTCTCCACTGTGACTTCCGCTCGTCCGCTCCAATGTTAACTCCTTGACTAAAAGCTTAATCTCTCCTATTTCTTTTTAACGTGGTGGAAATGAGCCGTTTTCGATCGGCGATCCCTCTGCAATGGAGGATCGCGTTAGAAATATTATTGTTCCAGGCGTTAGTCGGGACCCTCCGCCGTCTCGCACGCAGGCTTTGTTACATGCGCGTTCCTCGTCGGGGCTTCGACAGCATGCAACATATCAACGTAAGTGGATGGAAGATATGCTGGCACTAGATGTACCCTAATTTAATAAACCACACGATGTGTTAAGTTACAATTAACAGAAAATAGAACGGTATCCAAACAAAACTTGATGAATACAATATATCCCTGTGACGAAGGAAAGAGGAGAGGAAGGATCGTTTTGATTCAACACCACCTGCACGCTTCTGTCAACAACGTAAAACGTGTTTCACTAGAGCGACCACCGCAATAAAAAATGCATTATGGAGTGACCCGATAGCCAAGTGGTTAGGGCCGCATACCACATGGCCGAAACACGGCCTGATCAGCGAGTTCCCAGCCGGCGGGATCATTTGCTGTTTGTAACTCCACTACTCTCTCTCTCTCTCCCGTCACTCTCAAATGAAGCCTCAAAAAATGCCCCCAAAAATAACTTTAACCCATTAAGACCGGGAACGCATCTGTGTGTCATTTTTAGATTTCTTTGGCTATTCAAAAATAGCAGATATACAAGCTCATAGCTATTTTTTTTTTAATCGTGAAAATGTGTGGCAAAATCTTGGATTGTATATTCTTTAAAGCGAACATTTGTAAAATGTTTAGTTCCAGGAACCTCCAGAAGTAAAGATTTGAGTTACAAACGTCCGCCCAAAAAAAAGGAAAAAAATCGAATATTTGCACAACTTTTCATGATTTTTCAAAAATAGCAGATATACAAGCTCATAGTGCGGCACTCGGTGCCGCGCTATGAGCTTGTATATGTGCTATTTTTGAATTGCCCAACAAAATGACACACAGATGCGTTCCCAGTCTTAAAGAGTTAAAAAAGAAAAACGCATCAGGTCCAACTGAAACGCAAGACATTCATCCAGTCAGTTGTTAAGCTTGATGCCTTATTTATGATTGGCAGCCATCATTCCCCATTATTCCCTTTCTCTTTCAATGGGTTTATGCTTATTAATATGGTCCTTTCAACTAAGTTTCCTTGCAACAAAAGCCCTAAAGTGAATGTGTCTATAAACACCTTTGTAATGGTAATGGCTAAATGGGTTCTTCTCAGAGGTTAATCGAAGGGATTGTTCTGCAAGGGTGAAAAGATGGTGAAAGGCAACTGATTGATTGTGTTCTGGAGGGCGTAAAAAAAAATAAAGAATACGTAAAACTCTATCTTTTCAGTCAATGCCCTGCTTCCTCCTTGATACAGGAAGTGATTTATTTTGACAGCAACCTCATTGGGGTTTATTTAAGCCAAATAAAAAAGTCTTTGTTCCGAGTTTCTCTGTTGAATGCACCGGGAAGGAAGAGAAGAAGAGACAAAGAAGAGAGAGAGAGAGAGAGAGAGAGATAGAGAGATAGAGAGATAGAGAGATAGAGAGAGAGAGAGAGAGAGAGAGAGAGAGAGAGAGAGAGAGAGAGAGAGAGAGAGAGAGAGAGAGGAGCGGCTGAAAAGATAGAGTGTGGGACAAGGGGGGAAATGACAAGGTAAAAATGTGTGAAAATGTGAAACGGAGAGAATGTTAGCTACGAGCGCGCTACGCTACTGGCTGACAGCCTGTTGGGTTAGATTCGACCCCACTTAGGAGGGAAACGTACAGGGCCAGGTCTATAATTAGAAAACACAGTCCCTCTAATCCTCGCTGAATGATTTAAGCAGCCAATACAGCCAGGAATTGACAACCCGACAGGCCCTGGCGGTTTCGGAGTGGTTTTCCCACACATTCCCACGCACCAGGAGGGCGCAGGGAGGGAACCCAGGGCGTGCTGGAAAAGTTCTGAGCTCGGTGAGGTGAGGTTCAGGTGGGGTGTATGCATGGTGTGTGTGTGTGTATCCAACAATCCTACACTGACAAATCCCTGACTGTACTGTGATTTTTGGAAAGCTTCAAACACCAGAGACACAAACCTGCAGGTTTGAAGTGCCGAGTTCACTAGTTCAGAGACTAACTAAAACGTTGATCTAATATCTTCTCCTTAAGCAGGAAGACCACTATCGTTATTTCTATTCTTTCGCTATTGAGGCGTATTTATTGTTAAATTAGTCGTAACTGTAATTGTATTCTTGCTGTGTAAAGCACTTTGAGCTGCATTTCATGTCATGAAAGGCGCTATACAAATAAAGCTTATTGTTATTATTATCATTATTAAGTGGAAGTACACATTCCATGGGCATGAAAACCCTGTTGTGATTGGTCGAAAAAAAAAGAGAGCTTCCTGGGGAAGTACAGTACAGTACATACAATGGAAGCCCGGTCCTATAGACACTGTCAGCTGTAGTTCGTTACAAGGCTTTTCTCCTCGTAAGACGAGAAAAGGCTGTTGACAAGGTTATTTAAACTCTGTATACTCCGTTGACCCCCAGGGGTCTATGCTAAAGGTCCCCTCCTTTTTTTCCCCCTCCACGCCAACTATCTTCCTCGAAAATACTCAGTCTATAAGCTCACAACGTACAACGATGCAATGCATTGTGAGCTTGCAGAACCGCTATTTTTCTTTCGCTGAATGTTTGCCCCAGAATAGGGACGCTATACGGTTACTGTGGTTAAGCGCAGGGCCATGTGGCCTCAAATTTAGACATCAACAAACTGTTTAACCAGCCTGGACTGTGCACACAAACTAGACCGAAGCTTTGAGGTCGCAGTATTTGAAGGCTGATTTATAATGTTTTCATAGCCTCCTCCCTTTCAGCTAGTCAGCAGCAAGCTAGGTCCATCGCGGGAGCCTGTTGACGACAGCTAATCATTAGCCAGTTAGCCTCCGTTGCGGCCTGGGATGCAGGCCTGGGCGATAAAGAACCAAACGACCCAAGGCTCACAGCTTAACCCATTAAGACCGGGAAAGAACCTGTATCGTTTTTTGATTTCTTTGGGCTATTCAAAAATAGCAGATCTACAAGCTCGTGGCGCGGCACCGAGTGCCGCGCTACGAGCTTGTAGATCTGCTATTTTTTTTACATCCCCATTGCATCTGCATGGGGATTCTACAAATGTCTTCTAAATCCTAACAGTTTTTTTTTAAACTTATGTTGTTATAAAAAATTATATGTATTTGGCCACGGACGCCCCATCTCAAAATATGTTGTTCCAAGGACCCTCAGAAGCAAGGATTTGAGTTCAAAATGTTTGCTTTAAACAATATATATATTCAAAGATTTGCACAAACTTTTCACAATTTTTTCTAAAATAGCAGATATACAAGCTCATAGCGCGGCACTCGGTGCCGCGCTATGAGCTTGTATATCTGCTATTTTTGAATAGCCAAAGAAATCTTAAAATGACAGAGATGCGTTCCCCGTCTAAATGGGTTAATGATCCAAAGATCAGCTCAGTATTTACGGGCTCAGCGTCTCCAGCATGGCCCCGCTGAACAAAAGGCCTCCCTCCCCTTTTTCTTCATCTTCCTCGGTGGAGGAATTGAGTTCATAAAACTGGGAAACAACGTTACGGAGTAATGAAATCTCCCACTAGGCCCGGGAAAGAAAAATAAAATGAAGGAGCCATCAATCGCAGAGGTAAAAGCCTCCAGTTGATTAGATGATAAATAACTGGCAACGCGCCAGGGAACAAATGTTCCGCACACACTCGCGGTATTTACTGAGCGCGCGTGTGTGTGTGTGTGTGTGTGTGTGTGTGTGTGTGTGTCTGTGTGTGTGTGTGTGTGTGTGTGTGTGTGCGATGTACTTCGAGTGCCTTTATTATTTATGTTTCTTCGGGGAGTTTAAAGTTGCAGAGCGCTGCGAGGAGTATCAACGCTGATGTCTACTGTACATTAAGTATGACCAATATAACATTTTAGACAAGACTTGAATCCCACAAAACATGTACACATAAATTGTCTGAGACCTTTATATATGGTGCAACCTCTCTGTATCGGTTGAAATCCTTAGAAACGAATCCTTAGAATGAAAGAAGAAAAAAACTAAAAAACAATCAGATCCTACAGCTTTTGAGAGCTCCATCGCTCAATGGCGGCCAGACAAAGGAGGCTTGGACTTAACTGCAAGGTCCAGTCCTCTCAAATGACCCCACAACCATTGGAGCAGTGACCAGGGCCAACACTTGCACCCACAATTCTTTATTATGCTCCCTGAACAATGCATCTGCTCATTGCCCCTACATGGGTAACACAGGAAGCTTAAATCTGATTTAAACTTAGCTGGTGTCGCGCACTGAAAATAGCAGATCTACAAGATCACATTGTGAGCATGCACGGTGGCTATTTTCCGTGCGTGACACGACGTGCAACCAAATATAAATCAGGCTTTATTGACCCATTAAGACCGGGAACGCATAGGCTACTACTGTGTCATTTTAGATTTTTTTTTGCTATATCCATTATTTTATACTTTGGGCTATTCAAAAATAGCAGATATGCAAGCTCGTAGCGCGGCACTAGCTTGCAGATCTAGCCTACTATTTTTTGAAAAATCTTCAGCATTTTGTGCAAATCTTTCAATACACATATTTTTTTGGAGACATTTGTAACTCATATATTTGCTTCGGGAGGTCCCTGGAACACAATATTTTACAAATGTTCGCTTTAAAAAATATATATATTCAAAGATTTGCACACATTTTCACGATTTTTCAAAAATAGCAGATCTACGAGCTCGTGACGCGGCACTCGGTGCCGCGCTACGAGCTAGGAACTGGAACACTGAGCTATACAGCTTACAACGACTACACCGCAAGGTCCACCCCACCCTCCATCAGCGGTCTCATCAATCAGCTTCAAGCATTTTTTCGCGAAACCCGAGTTGTTCCTCGAAGCTCAGCCCGGACGAGGGCGAGGGCGATGACATCTTCTTTTCTCAAGCATGTCACACAGGCATGGGCCAGCATCTGAGATGCGTTTTTTTTCTACTCATCTTAGAAGAAGAAGAAGACCCTCTCTCCATCTCCACCCCACCCCCCAGCCAGTGTAGTGTGTGGTGTGGTGTGTGTGAAAGCCTCCTCTGTGAGCCTGGCCAAGGATCTGCCAGTGGCCCCCTCTCTCTTTGTGCTCTGAATGGGCATGGCTCGGCCACGTTTTTTAAAGGCACCCTAACGTACCGTGGCATGGACCACAAAGGCAGCCGTGGTAATTTGCCAGGGATAATGACGCTCCCTTAATTCGGCCCTAGGGGCCACAAAACCAAAATGCTTTAAAGCAAAGCCCCCCCCCCTTCCAGGGATGAGTCCCATGTCCTTGTTTTCAAGGTCTCTCTCTCTCTCTCTCTAACACGCACGCACGCACGCACGCACGCACGCACGCACGCACGCACACACACACACACACACACACACACACACACACACACACACACACACACACACACACACACACACACACACACACACACACACACACACACACACACACACACACACACACACACACACACACACACACACACACACACACACGCACACACACACACACACGCACACACACACACACACACGCACACACACACACACGCACACACACACACACACACACACACTCTCTTTCCCTTGTTCTCTCTCTCATTTGGGTTGAAAAGGGTTGCGTTTTCTTCCGGTTTATTGTCATTCCGCAACCAAATATCAGCAAACAGCAGCGAGAGGGGGAGAGAACATGCCAGCCACGACTGGAGGCCCCCTGCTCTCCTCCCCAGAGGAAAGAGGACAGCAAAACCAAGGCAAACACAAGCAGAGCCTCTTTAATCCATTGAGACCGGGAACGCATCTCTGTCATTTTTTTTATTTCTTTCGGCTATTCAAAAATAGCAGATATACAAGCTCTTAGCGGGGCACCGAGTGCCGCGCTACGAGCTTGTAGATCTGCTATTTTAGAAAAATCGTGAAAATGTGTGCAAATCTTTGAATATATATGTTTTTAAAGCCATTTTTTTTACTCAAATCTTTGCTTCTGGGTGATTCTACAAATTCTAAATGTGATTCTTCTAAATCCTAACAGTTTTTTTTTTTTTTAAGTATATGCTGCTATATATAGCGGTTCTCAAACTTTTTCATGTCAAGGACCCCCAAAATGATATGTATTTGGCCGTGGACCCGCATCTGAAAATATTTTGTTCCAGGGACCCCCAGAAGCACAGATTTGAGTTAAAAATGTATATATATATACATATATATTCAAAGATTTGCACATATTTTCCCGATTTTTCAAAAAATAGCAGAACTACAAGCGCGTAGCGCGGCACTCGGGCCGCACTACGAGCTTGTAGATCTGCTATTTTTGAATAGCCAAATATATCTAAAATGACAGAGATGCGTCCCCGGATTGAATGAGTTAAAAGGAGCTGGAGAATCGGGCCTGGCTGCACTGATGCTCCAACCACACACATTAGGGGGACACATTTAGGCCACCGATTGAATCGAGAGACACGTAAAGTGAAAGAAGAAGAGGTGGCCGCCGCGGGAGGGGGAATAGAGCAACAGAATGTTTAAGCAAATGCCAGCTAGGCCCCGGCCTGCCTGCGGGGATATATAAAATATATACAGACGTTGTGACAATGAGGAGGGTATTGAGAAACACAACTGTGGCCTATGCCTTTCATGATAAATTGGCTCTCGGGGGGGGGGGAGTTTGTAGCCTTAGCAGTTGTTAGACAAGCTAAGCGTGTATTCGTTCAGTTAAACCCCCCCCCCCCCCCCCCGGATGTGCACTGCATACCGTTTTTGGACACTTTTTTTGTATTCATTTTGTTTGGAGTACATTTCAGAAGCTAATACTGTTACTGTTAGGTCTTACTTCCTTACATAACGAGAAGAAACACACTGTGGAAACAAAGTGGATCGCTCCAATTACAAAGCTAACATCACTTATACTGCAGTGCGCATCTATCTCACACAATCCACCAGCTCATTATGGACTGTGTGTCTTGTGGGGGGTTGAGGGAGGGGGGGTGACGATCTGCAAACTTTTTAAGGGGTAGAATGGTACTCGAATCCAGTGGAAAAAGGGGTTGTGATCTATCGATCCGCAACAAACTCGGTGACTCCTTGTTTGTTATGGTGGCGGAGGAGGCGATATCAGCAGGTACATGATGACATCACCACCGATCTGAGCAATGATTACGCCACAAAGGACCAATTAGGGAGAGCTATGCCTCACTGAAACGATTCAACATTCCGAGAGAGATAGAGAGAGAGAGAGTGAGTGAGTGCTGCAGAGGGAAAACGCCTCCAATAGCAGCCTGTGTATGAAAGAACCCCCCCCCTCCCTCTTCCTCCTCCTCTTCTTCCTCTCCCTCCTGTTTTTGTCCCCACTCCTCCTCGTCTCTGTTGCCACCATCACGCTGCTTTTCAAATTCTACTTCTACTCTCTCACTCAGAATAAAAGGCTTTTCCTACATAAAAGGCTGCCTCACTTCTTACTACAGGGGCCACCGAGCGGAGAGGGGGAATAGACGGAGAGAGAGAGGCAGAGAGAGAGAGAGAGAGAGAGAGAGAGAGAGAGAGAGAGAGAGAGAGAGAGAGAGAGAGAGAGAGAGGAATTAACAGATGTATGCCGTATGTAGGACCAGCAGGATATTTGGACAACGGTTTCAAAACAAAGGAGAGAGAGGAGAAAAAGTCCTGTGTTAAGCAGTAAAAAGGAAAGAAAAGTGTGGAAGTTATGGAACTTCATCACAGTATAGTAAAACGTTGTGTAGAAAAAGTAGGAATGCCGTAGGGGAAACTTGAACAAAAGGATAATTAAACGCTTTTATCCTGAACCTGGCGTCCCTATTTTGGGGTATTTTTAGTATACATTTTCCAAAATAGCCAATCTACAAGCTCACAAGGTATTGCAATGCGACGCGTTGTGGGCTTGTATTTTGGCTAATTTCACTATTCTTCATACAAAAACGTATATAGAAGTATCTCTCTATAATTAACACACGTGCACGCACGCAAACGCACACGCACACGCACACGCACACGCACAAAGTGGTTATAACAAGTACACTCCTGACATGCCAGGATGCAAGAAGAAGCAGACTGCAGAGAGAAACAGGAAGTGAGTACTCACCACCTAGGCATCACTGGCCCAGCATCCTCTGGTTGCAAAGGATGGGCCTGACAACACCGTCTATCCCTTTACACACTGCTTCTGGAGAGAGAGAGAGAGAGAGAGAGAGAGAAAGGGGGGAGGGGTGAGTCTTTCACTATTTTGTTCGCCTTCTTGGTATAAGTGGTGTGGAGTGTCACAAAGAGCTGCTCCCGCTCTCGTAAACAAACCGCCAACTTTTCAATGGTGAGTGCAGGGGAGGGGGGGTGGTGCAGGAATGGCCTTTAAACAGTGGTGGAAAAAGTAAATGTTTTACTTAAGTAAAAGCATCAATACTGCGATGTACAGTACAGTGTACTGTAGAGACACTCTACAAATACAAGTAAAATAACTGGTCAAAATCAAAATTGACTTGAGTAAAAGTACAAAATGATTGGCATCAAGACAAACTTAAAGTACCAACAGTAAAAGTACTCATTATGCAGAATGTTCTGTTTCACAAGTTATCATTATGTCTAAAAATGTTACTTATTATTTATAACTTTTGAAAATAGCAGATCTACAAGCTCAAGCTTGTGAGCTTGTAGATCGGCTATTTTCAAATAGCCAAAGTTTGAAATAGGGCTGAAGTGGTTGATGTTTTGTCATAATAATCAAAATCTACAAAGTAACATATTTGTCCCTGAGGTGTAGTGGAGTCGAAGTAAAAGTATAGAAAATTGGAAATACTACAGTAAAGTAAAAGTACCTCAAAATTGTACTTAAGTACAGTACTTGAGTACATGTACTTAGTTACATTTCCACCACTGCCTAATAAACCAAGCCTTCATGGAGCTGGGGAGAGGAGGGAACAGTCGAACCCCCCGCCACTAAACTCCACTACATCAAGTGCCTGGGGGCCTTCTCACCCCAATACAAAACCCACAGCCTTCATTACGTCTCACATGTCAACACCCCTGTAGCTATTTGAATTAAACCTACCGTCTATTTTGTGCCCCGCAACAACAAAAAAACACAGAGGCTTAAATGTTTTCCAATTTAACCCATTTAGACCGGGCAAGAATCTGTGTCATTTTTTTTTTATTTCTTTGGGGCTGTTCAAAAATAGCAGATATACAAGCTCATAGCGCGGCACCGAGTGCCGCGCTATGAGCTTGTAGATCTGCTATTTTTGAAAAAAATCGTGAACATTTGTGCAAATCTTTGAATATGTTTTTTTTTTTTAAGCGAACATTTTTAGCTCAGTTACAACTTCTGGGGGGGGGGGGGGGGTCCCTGGAACAAACTATTTTGAAATGGGGGTCCACGGCCAAATACGTCATCATTTTTGGGTGGTCCTTGACATTTTTTTTTTCAAAAAACTGTTAGGATTTAGAAGATATTTGTAGAATCCCCCAGAAGCAAAGATTTGAGTTACAAATGTTCGCTTAAAAAAATTATATACATTCAAAGATTTGCACAAAATGTTCAAGATTTTTCCAAAAAATAGCAGATCTACAAGCTCATAGCGCGGCACTCGGTGCAGCGCTATGAGCTTGTATATCTGCTATTTTTAGAATCGCCAAAGAAATCTTAAAAATGACACAGATGCGTTCCCGGCTTTAATGGGTTAATTTATGAACGTAGGTATAAATCAGATGAATTTATACCTCGGCTGGCTCAATCAAACGTGGAGGCTAATATGCGGAGAGCACTTTGGGTTACATGGGCTTTTTTGATCTCGATACACACAGAAGCAAATTGGAACAAATAGCCTCTGCTCGGTTTCTACGGCAACCTCTGAGAGTGGTTCAGACTATCCATCCCTCCCACGGCGTCAACTGTGCCGTGATATTTCAGCCATTTCCCTTGTTTTTTCCAACCACACAAAATGCATAGGAAATGGCTAAAGAGAGAGCTGTGGGGATCAATTGTTTGCCTGTAGATTAATCCTAAGGCTTTAGTACCGACTTATACTTAAAGTATGGAGAGATTTTTCAAGTACACTTTTCTTTTTTACATTAACCCACTCAATCCGTGAACGC